>NC_135497.1:345320750-345515750 GCF_052857255.1 Amblyomma americanum
GTGCGAATAGTACTTTTCATAACCGAATGGAATACGAATATTGCCAATGTTTTTATTTACAACGTTCTTATAATATCATTTGAGGCTGTGGCAGGCTTGGGACATGGTATGGCACACAAGGAACAAGTTAAGAAAAGTGTGAACAAGAAAAAATCTTAAGAAACCAACTGTTATTCGAAAGAGCGAACAGTGACGCCGTAGTGAAGGATTCCGGAAATTTTAACCACCAGGGGTGCACGTTAAAGAACCGCAGCTTTTCTAAATTTCCGGAAGCCTTCACTACGGCGTCCCCCACAGCCTGAATTGCTGTGAGTCGTTAAACATCCATAAACCCATAAACCCAAAACTTCAAAGAAATGAAAAAAGCGGAGTTTTGTTAACATCATAAGACAGGACATTCCAGTCTCTGACCGCTTGCGATATCGAATACCTGAATGAATCAATATTAAGCCTATTCAAGAAGAGAGCTTAGTCGGGCTGGCTGGTGTATGTTGATGAAAATTACTGAACAGCTGTAACGGACGGGACAGAAGAGAGAGAGCACATGTGCCTCTTTTCTTCTCTTCCGCCCCGTCTGCTAGCGCTGCTGAGTCATTTTCGTCAATATTGAATCGATATTCATTTAGATTGGTTTGGTCTATGAGGGTTGAACGTCCCAAAGCAATTCAAGGTATGAGGGACATTCTTGTGGAGCGCTCCTAAAATTTCGATCTCCTATATTCATTTAGATGTTTACAATGTTTTTTTCTTGCATTTCGTGTAGTCGATAAACACAAAATCAACTTGCGTCTATTTTAAGATTCCTATTTACAAGGGGGAAGACAAACAAGAGGCGCATGAACTTGGAGCGAGCACTTATTGCTGGAAGGTCAGCTCGATGCAAAAGTTCGTTTGGACAATCATCCCTCTGTATCGGTTGTAAACAAACCGTATTGCTTTGTGTTGGACAGTAACTTTTGTGTGCAATGTTTTGTACATGGAAGCTAGACTATGATGCCATATTCTATTATAGGGCGAATTAGTGAAGTAGAGGCTTGTATTTTTGTATCTGCTAAAGCAGGTATGATTGTCTGCTATAGCGAATCGAGACTAGAGAAAACCATAATTGCTTGTAACAAATGACACATGCTTATCCTATTTTAGATACAATGAAGTTATGAATCCTTCGTACTTGCAATCGTCCGCTTGCTTTATTGGATGCTGTAATCTGTAAGAGAAAGTAAGCGGACTTTGTTTTTCGGTTAATGGTATGAAGACAGATTTGTCAAGGTTAATTTTCATTTGCCAATTCCGAAACATGTTTTCAATCGTTGTAAGTGCGTTCTGCAGTGAAAAGTCATCTTTATGTCCATTAGCTTCTTTGTATATGATACAATAGCCAGCAAACATCCGTATGGTTGCTTAAAAGCTGAGTGCTATGTCATTAACACACAGGAGGAAAACGATCACTGCGAGAACCGTGCCGTGCGGTTTTCCAAAATGGTACGTCGACTAGATTTGAAGAATGTTTTTCATAATATACAATCTGGCGACGGCCTGAATATACGCTTTCAACCATTTTGTGACGTTGCAGTTGCCGAAATAGCTGGTATATTTGTAAAGTAACTTGGCATGGGACACGAGGTTGTAGGTTTTCAATAAATCTAGAAATACATGTTAAGCTTTCAAAGTATGTAGGTTGTGAGGGCTAGGCCATGAATGGTTTCTGATAACTCTGTTGTCGTTGGTAGGCTTTTACCTAAACCTATGTTGATTTGGGTTGAGGATACTGTTTGGTTAGAAAAAGTTATTATGGGTTTAAGAATATGTTCATGTATCTTGCACGCGGTGGCAGTAAATGAATCAGGGCGGCTATATGCGGGGTTTGAACTATCTCTTGATCTGGTAATCTGGATGACTTTAGCTTATTGCCGTTCTTATAGACCCCTCCGAATTTTCAAGTCTTTATTTAAACCAGTAGTAAGTACTTCGAAATCAATTCTGTATATCGTTTAAGAAAAGCATCCGGTAAGTTGTCGGGGCAATTCGATTTCTTTTCATTAATACTGAGTAATAATGAAAAAATACCGGGCTGCGTGAAAGTTAAATCTTCGAGTGAATCTCCACTGCCATGATCAGTATACGGCAATCATGGCGTGGTACCGTTATCAAGAGTCAAAAGATATTTAAAATAAGGGTTAAATTCGTTACCCTTATCTGCAGCATCATTGGGTGGCAAATTGTTCTGTCTATGCACACTGGAAGATAAACAAGGCCAACACTTATTTGACTTCTTCACTCAAAGTATTGTTAATATACTTACGTTCTGGTTCTTTATTAATTCTTTAAAATTTTTGGACATATTTAGAATTATGTCGATATACCGAGACAGCAGGTCCTTATTTAAAAGATTCCTTATTCAGGAGCATCTCCGTTTTAGCCGAATAATTTCTCGTGAATTTGAACGATTATTGTTCTGTGTCACTTTTACTTTAGTGGGAGCAAAAGCTGACAATCAGTGCTGGGGAATAGCTTTGAACGACAAGGATAGTTCATTGACACCGTCTGGACAGCAAAGCGCTGGGTGCGTTTTGAAACGTGCTATCAAAATAATCCAGAATGGTAACAACCTGCCCAAGCCTAGTTGAAAATCTTGGTAGTTCATATTTCGTGGCGTGGCCTTTCGAATGAAGATATCTAGCATTTCGTTGCCCTGTGGTCAGATATGCCGTATGTCACTTGCCGTGAATAACAGCTAATTGGAAAGGGAGATGCCAAATAGAATTTCGAGGACTGGTGAAGCTATGTAGTCAAGTTGCAGCAGCACTAGAAAGGTAGCCTTGGCAACAAGGAAATCACTACCTCAGCCGAAAAAAAAAATGATTCAAACAACAAATTTCGCAACTCTGGGTGGATTAGAGCACGTGACCACACATTGTACACATTCTGCAGGGGGCCCACTTACTTCGGCCATTACCCCTGTAATTGAGCATGACCCAACCATCATGTACGGGGAGGGGGCTGCCAAGATCAGATGACCACGCACCGCACACTGTCGAGAGTGTCCGTTCCCCAGCCGTTACCAGCGTGCCCATAGCAAGGCGCACACGTATTAGAGTCGCATGTATTATATCACGATGCACGGAACATTTTTGGGACTCGCGCTCCGTTCCCGGGAACACATTTTTTGGCCAGCAGGTCGACCAGGAGGTTTAGGTATCTAAGTGCTAGACAACGAACAACACCGCCAAGGAAGATAACAACACCGCCAAGGAAGATATAAACGTTGCAAAAAAGTGTACTTCGTTAACAATGCGTAAGCGCTAGTTTCGTCCAAGTCTGTTCGACGATTTTCATATACATCCGTCAGGTGAAAGACTAGCCCTCCCTTCCGTCCTCATAAGATCTGCCGTTGCGAGGGGTCCACCTGGTCATTGCCGTCGTCATCATCATAAGCAGCAAGGGGGGAAAGAAAAAACAAAAGCGCTTGCATCAGAACAGCACAAAACAAAACAGCACACGGAGAAAACAGCACTGCGACAAACCAGCGCCACGTAGAACAGGTTCAGTTCTGCGGAGGAACGAACTGGCATGCTCATAAGAGCAAAGGGTAAGACACAACCCAAACAGCTACTGCGTTGTTAGGTTAGCTCAGGTTAGGTTAAGTTAGGTTGCTTTGCAGAGTGAAGGTTATTTTAAGTTAGGTTGTTTTGCAGAGTACTTAGGAAAACACCTTTTTTGTTTCTTACATACAAGCATTTTTTCTTGTGACCTTTAGTTTTTCAAACGCTTTATGAACTGATGATGACGATGATGAATTTTTATGGCGCAAGGGCATCTGAGGCCAAAGTGCGCCATGACACAAGGTATTTTCCATTTCTCAAGGAGGGGTCAAAGACCCATTTTCCAAGGATTTCACCCTAAATAAGCCGAAGCACCAGACCAGGGGAAATCTTGTACCCAATGTATCACCGGTGGGTACCCGGCGGCACTGGGGATCGAACCCCGCACCTCCCGCATACGAGGCGGATGCTCAACCACTCGGCCACTGCTGTGGTCTAAAACACGGTGAATTGAACTATTATGTTCAAAAGCACGCTGGCTGTCTAAAGCAAGAACGGGTTGTCTAAAGCGAGATAGCACAACCTCACATTTAGGTATCATACAGTGGCTCGAGTCTTACGGTTAATGCCTCAGCATCAGATATCAATACGATTCCGGTTACTCGACGTTAATTAAACGTGAAATTGGGCTGCTGTCTCAGTGAAAATCAATCCACCAAAATTGGCCCCACGAGGTTGCTTAGAGAGTGTAACGAAAAGGGAAACAATAAAATCAGTCGGATGCCCAGGCCAATTTCATTTCTTAGTTTCCCAGATTCTGCTTGCATAATACTGAAAAATCTGGATCATTAAAGCCAAGCAAGAGAGGACTGCATGGCCACTAGTTCTGCTATACACATTCTTTTTGAAGCGTGCAATTCTGTCGCCATGCTGTATTTTTCACTGAGCTGTTTTCTTGTTCTGCTGTTTTGATGCATGCCGTTTTTTCGTGTGCAGTTCTTTCATGCGCTGTCTAGGGAGTCTATAGGAACCATCCCGCCGCGGTACAATAAGAACTCAGGATTTCGATCCAAATCGCCCACTGAAACACTAAGGTTTCGCGTAGCAAGAAAACTTGCTCCGGATCGCTGTTTGGAATACGTTATTAGTCTGTCGTTGCCCTGATAAGATGGAGGAGGTAGGCGTTCGTGATGAAGACTGACTCTGACTTCTTCACCTCGCAGGAGGGCCAAAAAAGAGGGAGCGTACTTTGCGACAAAGAAATGCGTCATGTGTAATTTTTGCCCTGTGCTACTGGCTCTGCAGGCGATGTTTTCCGAGAAATTCTTGACACACTCAGTGGGAATCAACAACAGCATTTCCGCACACAGCCGCCATGTCAACTGCAAAACATGGCAGGTAAGTAACGGTGTAAAATCAACCAATAGCGCGTCGTGGGTAATACAGAATATTGAGCAATGAGTGCCATGACGGTTTAAAATTCATTTTCTCTTTTTCTTTTTTTTTAAAGCGCGAATAGAACCCTGCATGCTAAGTGACGCGTATTCCACGCGCTTATTGAAAAATCTTGATTAGACTTTTGTTGCCAACTCACTTTTGCAAGACAGTGCAACTCAGGCTTTCTTGCAGGTGTGGCAAAACTTCGTAGCAAAGAGTCTCTGCTCTCTGCTCTCTGGCGTCACCCTTCACTTTTGAAGAAATGAAACATTTGAACTTGAAATCGCCGCTATCCTTACAGAAAATAGCATTAAACATGCCTAATAACAATTTTATGATGATTTCATGAAAAAAATGACATAACCTGCGAGGTGGAGTCATCCAGTACGTATGTTGTGGTCGGGCTGTTTGGGTTGTGTCCTCAGCTGAACTCCTCATAACTTGAAATCTCCCATGTTTAAAAAAAAAACGTTGCAGTCCATGCTAAGGTTTTTAGCTATATGAAACGGGCTCAGCGTTAGTGAACGAGAGTCGTAGTAAAAAAAACTCGGTACCAAAGCGGCTCATTTTCATAATTAGTCAACGGAGGAATGTTTTTGAAATATGTACTAACATGCGAGGAAATTTTTTGCTCTAAAGTTCGTATCGGCCGATCCTCGGGAGGGTAACTTTGAGCACTTAGCGGAAACAATATGCTGTAGGATCAGAGCATGGCTCTTCCCCCTGGGCGCAGGGAAAAAGGGGGGCACCACGCGCTTGCTACCAGCGGCATAGCCAGCTGCTATACTTTTATTTGCCACAACAACGCTCGCAACTGCATGTTTTGTAACGCAGCAACGGAAAAAAACGACGACGGCAAATATAACAAGGTTTTTATGCCGTGGGTGTGTGCCATCGTTTTTGCGGCAACAACAACAAGCTTTTTGTTGATCAAAAATGGGCCTCGAGTAACCTCGAGGATACGGGGTCAGTCGACCGCGTGCAGCGTGATTCCGGAGAGCGCGCGACAGAAAGACGAAGTCAAGGCATCGTCAGGTTATTCCGAGGACACCAACACGATGGCAGAGCACGGAAATGGCGAGTCCGGGGCCTGCGGTGGGAGCGGCGACGCTGGCGGCGGAGATCACTCCAAGGAAGCGCGGCGGGAGGCTGCAGAAAGAGTAAGCGGCTTGGCTGGGCCTGTGCCCTCGCAGGAGGTCTGGGACTCCGGCCGATTGGAGCGCCTTGCCATTAGAGCAAGATTAATGGAGGGAGTAGAGGCGGGTACTTTCAAATATTGAGAGCTGCATGCTTGCATCGCAGTGCTTATTTCATATAGGAAGCGTACGGGATAGCGCCCTTTTTTTGAGCGTTTTTTCTTGCGCACATTGTTTAGACACCTTTCGAAACCGTAGGCAGGTTTCTACAAAGAGACCACGATGAGGACACTGGTGGGAGACTATGCGAAAGCGGAGCAAATTGAAATTATACCTCCAGGTGTTTGCATCGTAGCGTGTTGTACGGGCAGGTCCAAAACCAGAAAGGGACGATTCGATGAGGAAGATTTCAAAGACCCGCGTAGTCTTAACTAGGACTTAATTCCGTTTTGAGGCCTCTTTCGAATAACTAGCAGGAGCCTTTCTTGGACTCCACCGTCGGGCTCTCGCACCAACTCGTATTGGCCAGTTTTCCGGTGGTATGCCGGGTCGACACAGCGCAAGAGCCCTCTGTTGTCTGTCCAAACTTTTGATGGGCCTCCTCGTTCTCTCCTGATCAGGAGATTGCTGGCAAACATCGCAGATGTGACGTCAGCACCGGCCGTCTGGCAAGAGAGCGGCGACTTTGGTTTTGTTTACTCCCGTCCGCTTGTCGGGAAACCCTTCCTGCAGTGGCTTCGTCAACTTGTGGTGAAGGGAATACAGAATAGACGTTCGCACCGTGTCTGAGGACGTGATAAAAGAGCACTCTCTCGCCAATGGAACATTGCTGCCCGCTAACCATGTGTGACATGCTGGCAGTCTGGGATATTCTTTTCTGCAGCGAGGATCGCCATTTTCGCACTTGATTTCACTTGCGGTCGCTGCCTGACATCCTGCGGCACATCTCACGTGTAAAAACTACCAGGGGCACTTAAGTCTGCTTACGTGCTATGAATGCAAAAGCATAGTGCACTTCTGCCTATTTCCGTTCGTGCGTTTGCGGTGTGTGCGTTTGTACAACTTAGTTCGCGTTGGCCACCAAACCGTACACCGTTCTGAGCTACTTGGGTTAATGCCCACATAAGCAGAATTGGCCATTCTTTACTGAACATTCATAGATGGCGGCGAGTCCTCGTACCACTGCCAGCGCAGTGGCGCAGCGACCAAGCGATGCGCCACTGCACTGGCAGGTGGCTGTTCCTGTCACAGCCACCCGTAGGGATTGTGTGAACCATGTTGCTCTTCCCGAGAAACTTCTCGCGCAGCTGGCGCGACGCGGCTCCGAACTTACCCTAGCTTCCTCCTATTGGCCACAGCTTGCGCGGCGCTCCTCCGAACTTACCCGAGCTCACCCGGACTTCCTCCCATTGGCTGCGACTTGCCTGGCACTCTTCCGAACTTAGCCGAGTTTACCCGAGTTATTACTGTGTAACCGAGTGGCGAGTAACTCGGGCAATCTCGAGTAAGTTCCCACACTTTTTGTTAACATTTCCTGTACACAGTTTTCATTTACGCCATGCTCGAGCCAAGTAATTCTTATGGGTTAATAACCTTATACCCAACTTTTTATAAAATGCTCCAAAAAAGCAAAAAAAATGGCGTGTACACTTATGCCCCACCTTAAGGGTATGACGCGATAGCGTAATGCGATGATTTCCATATATGCAGAATGTCATTTTCTATTGTACATTCGTAGATTCCTGGGAGTCCTCCTACCTCTACTGGCGCAGCGCCACTGCCCTGCGATGGCAGGTGCTCCCAGCGGTATATGGGCCGTGTGCGGCCCAGTTTGCTTGCTCTTCCCGAGCGACCAATCATTAATTTTACTGCCACGTGCCACGGTGGGCCGTTTGCTCACTACCCGGTGGGCAGGTTCGGATGACGTCACGTGACCTAGATGTCCCACCCGCCTGCTAGGTTGCTGTCTGGGTAGTACCTGCCAGAATAAAGATCCTAATTTTTCTGTCACAACGCCGACGCCGGATTCCTTGCGTAACGGGGCCTTTAACACTATCACGTTAAAAAAAAACACTACAGGGGATTATTAAGGTCCAGCTTATAAGGGTATGACGCGATAGCATTAATGGGTTAATGCCATATGGTACTCTCATGTGCGCGTGCTTGAGCCACCATCCTCTGGCGTACTCACGCACGCCAAAGAAGGGTTGTCAAAGAAGGTCAACCCCTCGTTGGCGTGCGTGAATATGCCAGAGGATGCTGGCTCAAGCACGCGCACATGCGAGTCCCATTCTGAACAAATAGCCTGCAACTGCCGTTTTTGGCTCCCAGTAGCACAAATTGCTTCGATCGCTGCGCAGAGAGCCGCTTCTAGAATCCTTAAACCTCCTTTATGTACCGCGACTCCTACACCCAAAACTGCCATGGCGTTAGTCGTAATTACCGCGCAGAAACTGAGTGCTTAATTTGAACGCAACTCCTATATTTGGTGCAACTCATACGTGAAACTTGTGATCTATGGCGCTCACTTTATGCGCAATACCGGAATACCGGCCTGTGTTCAATTCTTGTGCGAATTAGTTTTGTTTTATCATTCGCATAACAGCAGAATTCTCGTTGTGCATTTTCATTCTTTTCTCCTTCTGTTGGAATAGCTATGGTGCGGCTTTTATGACCCAATAAGACAACCGATATAGCCACAGTGATGCCACACCATGCGCGACACTAGAAGGTGAAGATTAAAAAAAAACGTAGGACATTCCCGTCGTGCAAAGCCTTCAGACGCGTGACCCGGCGTAGTCCAGTCATGCGTGAGCGGAACGGCGCCACCGTGGAGGACACGACAGACAGCGTCACTGAATTCTCGCGTGCCCTCGCGTAAACGGATTGCTTGCGAACGCAGCGCGTTGTTCTGCTTAGCTCTGACAGTGTCGAGACAATTGCTAGAGCCACGCGACTCAACCAACTGGCTCGTTTTGCAACCCTGATCATGTTCCGTTTACCTGTGCCGCATACTGCGCAGCTTGCTTTTGTGTTAACAGGTGCATCAATGCCGTCACTTCCGCTGTACGCTCCGCTCCGCAGGCGCGCCTGGCTGCTCGAGAACAACTTCGCCAGATTAGTGAGAAGAGGCGACTCCTGGCCGAGGCCAGCTACGACGAGGGGGTGGAGATGGCGCTTGAAATCGTCGCCCGCGACAGTAAGCTGGGCTCCGTGGGCCGTTTCGAGTAGATATTCAAAAGTTCATTGGCGAAAAAAATTCTTTAGCTCTTGTTAAACCTGGCGTGACAGCGAGAGCTACAGCTGGCCGAGTGGAACCCACTCAGTCCAATTGCAAAATCAACCTTGCCACTCTGTTTCGCTGGACGTCCCTTGTCCATCTTCGTCCCTGGACGTGGGTTCACTCTCTCCATCTCCACTCCTCCCCCACTGGGTTCCGCCGGCGCGCCGCGCCGCCGGCAGCAGCCACTGACAAGCCACGGCGCCGCCATGCTGAATGCTCGAAATGCTAGCGTAATGTAGGCGCACGGCGCGCACACCAGCTGCGTGATCTGACATCACTCCGCGCATGCGCACAACTGACGAGGCGGGCGGCGTCTGCTCCGCCGTCGGCGCAGCGGCGAGGCGCGCGGCGCGCACAACAGATGCGGGCTATGACGTCCCTCGGCGCATGCGCACAGCTGGCGTAGCGCTGGTGCCACAGCTCAGTGCGCAGCCACGCTGACCTCGCGAAGTGGATGGCGTAATGTAGCTCGCGCTACATACAAAAGTGACCACGCTCGCTATTGGCCAGGGAGGTTAACTGCCACATGAGTTGCTATGAAACCTTGACATAGTCGATTATGACGGAGAGCGGACACGGGAGGGGTCAAGCACTTGTCCTGTACCGCTACTAAGTAGTAGCAGTACAGAACAAGTGCTTGACACTAAGTAGTGTGTTGCAAGCTTCCGCCTAGTTTTTGTTGCAAGCATTAATGACGCTTGTTTCAAGCGGCTTCTGTTTGTGCTGTCAAGTTGGTCACGGTATGAAACCGTCCGTGCACGGATCGGTTGCTGAGAGAGTGAAAACTGTTTTCCGTCCCAATGAGTTGGGGCTGCTGCTCGGCTTGGTAAGGGGCCGGTAGAGCGCGGTAGAGCGTTTCGGCTATCTATACTGTAGTGCTTGCCAGGTTACCGTCAGAGCGAAGGTGATAACCAGTCACGGAACCAGGGCCAAAAACGGACCTAGTTAAGGAATTATCCAGTATGAATACCAGCTTTCGTGACACACAGGCTAGGCTGTTCGGTTCATGACATACTCTCTGTTAAGGACCCACAGGCTGTTGCTGACGCGGCGTTCAACTCGTTGGGCCTGGCTTGCTTTTGTGTCAGCGTGAGAGGAAAAAGAAAGGCTGGGAACCGCGTATGTGAGGCGGACTGCCTTAAAACCGTGTGAGTTGCAGCATTATCGATCGCATAAAGGTCACCACCAGCAATCATTGATTTTAAGCGAGCACATGCAGGTGTTAGCTGCACGATCAACCCAAAATTTCAATAAGCTGCTGACTTCCTCACAATTATTTGTTTTGTTTCTTTGCAGGGAACTATGGTAAGCAAAGTTTAGCCTTCATTTTCTGCTCTCGACCCACTATGGTGGATCAGTGCCTTTGGCGTTGGTTTCCTGATCGCAAGGCCATGGGATGGAAATCCCAGCCACGGCGGCCGCGTTCCGGTGGAAGCGAAATTAAAAGAAATGTCGCATCCTTTGCGATGTCAGCACAGGCTAAATATCCTCATGGGGGTTAGGGGGGGGGGGGGGGGTTAAAAATTCTACCGGAGCGCCTGCACTACAGTGTATAGTCAGACTGGAATGAAACGCGAACGCGCATATGCCGTAGGTTTCTACTTTGCACCAAGATATTCATTTTGAACGGGTATATACTTCAGTAGATAATTTACCCAGAATCACGAATCAGGCTAGTTGAGCACTACAGCGGAAAGCGCACAGGTAAATATTTTGTTTTGTTCACAGGCAAGTTCGCGTTTCATTCCGGCCAGACTGTCCCTTGTAACCCATGTGAAATTTCAGGACATTAAACCATTTTTTGTTGTCAACCCCAATGAGCCGTAAGTAAAGAAGCACTGCATGTCCTCGCCATCACTGAACCTGAACCCAGTCTGAGTGTGATCAATTATAACCCAGAATTGACTGAAGTAATTGCTCCGTAATACGGAACGCTAGGTTTTCGAGTGCTGGATGAGCATTGTGACACAGTACAGTATCACATGCACTGTGGTTGCTACGCTCTGCCGTTGGTATTGCGATCGCCAGTGCGAAAAACTCCTGCAGACTCCTTCTAAATGCAGAAGTACCGTCCTCGTAAGGCTTCTTCGTATGACTCTCTTCGTCCTAGCAATTTGTTAAACGGCAACCAAGGCATAATGTAAGGCAGAAGGACGAACATCCCCCGTGCTGACCACGAAATGCCACACGCGTCGTTCTTCGTAGGACAGACCATTCCTAAAAAACGCCGCGTAAGCAAGACTTTTCAAACCGGCGCCTTGCTTTCCCAGGGGTCGTATACATAGTGGCCCCCGCGTAAAAGGCGGCTGCCCTGGTGTTAGTCTTTCAAGAAGGTACATATCAGATGCCACCGTCTGTTTCTCTCATCGCTTATTAAAGTAAAATCTGATGCTTAGTTTTGCCTTGACTACTATGCTATTAACATGAGCAGCTGACCGTGTTTACGCGAGTATTCACCATGCAATCTCAACACACGACGATCTCTGCTTCTTGAAACATAACTTGCGAGCGTACTACGTGTTCCGTGTCGTCGTTTGATGTCACTGCGCAGCAAAAAAAGGCAAATATCTAATAAAAGGCTCCAGTATTCACTTGTGCATCGCCATTTTTAGATATTTCAACGAACAATTATTGGTAATTAAGCCGATTTGCGTGACACTTATGGTTAAACCATTCGACTTCCTGGATGTATTAATTTTCTATCGAGTGATATCTCAAAAAGATTGCTGGAACGGGGAAAACAGCGCCAATTTTGCTGGGTAACTGCCTTTGCGCATCATTTGGGCCCTATGCACAATACCTTCCTCGCCTAAGGGCCTCTCCTCCTTAGAATATGGACTTTGGGGCTTCCTTCGCAGAGATTCCCTTGATAAGAGCGTCAAAAACCATAGCGTAATCATTATGTGAAAGAGGACAAGCAATAGACAAACAGGGTATGCCGTAGTTAAGCAAATGTTGATAACTTTGTCGCTGGTTGTTCCCTCTCTAAGTGGGGCAGAGAGAGAGTCAAGTATGTGTGTGGCTGAATAATTTTTCTAGAATAAAGACAGCATAAACGCGGCCTAACCCTTCATAATGGTCAGCACAGAATCCAGATGTTTGCTGTCCGGTGAGGAGCGGGAGTCTTACAACAAAGCGATTCGAGGCCCAAGCACGGCCTGGATCGCGTACTTATGGGAGAGAAGTGGAATACATCGCGTCCCCAGGCTTCGTGTTACACAGTTGGTTGTTCTCAAGAGAACTGTGCGATTGGGCAGCAAAGTGATTCCCAAAGGCAAATGAGACGGTGGCCGACCACGGCAGCCAATGATGTCTGCACCAGGGAAGCGCAAAGCGCGCTAGCGCTAAAATGGCTGTGGTTTAGCTCTGGTTAAACCTGGAGTGACGCGATAGCTACAGCTGGCCGAGTGGAACTCGCTTAGTCGAATTTGCAAAGTTAGTCTTTCGCCGCTGCGTTTCGCTGGGCGTTCATTCTTCATCTTCGTCCCTGGACGTGGATTCACTGTCTCCCCCTATCCACTCCTCCCCCACTCGGTTTCGCCGGCAGCTGCCACGGTGGCCACGGCGTCGCCTCGCTGAAAGCTCGGAATGCTAGCGTAATGTAGGCGCGCGGCGTGCACACCAGCTGCGGGCTACAACTTCACTCCGCGCATGCACACAGCTGGCGGAACGGTGGTGCCACGGCTCAGCGCGCAGCCACGCTGACCTCGCGAAGTGGCTGGCGTAGTGTAGGTATCGCTACAAAAGAATTTTAGGCAGTACGGGGCTCTGATCTGTACCGCATAATTGTAGTGAATCAAACGGGCGCACAATACCTCGCATGCGCAAGTGCCGTTCTTGTCTGACTGACTCTTTAGCGCTGTTATATCGTTGTTATCGTTGTCACTGGTGTCGTCATTCTGCAGCTCTAGTGTAGCGCTCAGTCACGCATTGGTGTTACGTAAAAGAGGTTCTGTAATCAGGAGCTAAGTTCAGTTGTGGCAGCCTCAGAGCCGCAAACAGATGTGCGCGTTTGGGGTTCCCCGGGTCAAGAATACGCCTGTTTTTACGTGCAGCCGGTGCAAGCGAGCTTCAGCGACGCGAGAGGGCAGTGGCAGTCTACTTGGACACGGTCGCTAGGCACTCGAACTTGAGTCTGCGACTGCCGCTTCGCTTCCATGACACGGAATACGCAGGGCTTGTTGGCGGCGATGGCTCTGTGCTGGCCGGTGAGTGTAATTTCGCCATTTCGCCGGACTTGTGCAACAGTTACTGGGTCTTTCCTCACGACCTCGTCCTCCTTAGGACGCAAAGTGGGGCCGATATGGAGGAGCCGAGTGCGGAGTTTAGATATCTTGACGGAAATTTGTACCACACTATCATGGCGAGGTACAAACTCTGCCGGAACAGCTGGAAATGCTGTCGCAGTATAGAATCTTGGGTATGATACTAGGCAGTTCTTAATTTTTTTTTCGTGTCTTGCCACGCAGAGATGAGCATGGTTTGTGAAAATCAATATTGTGCACTGCTGTCCCTAGGAAGAGCTCTATCCTTTTGTCGCGATACATTTAAGCAATTTCGCTTTTCTCAGTTGCCTGCTCGCGAGGCATATAGTGATCGAGAATAGGTTTATAATCGGTTCGAATTTGCTTAAACATACCGCCCGCAGACGCTCCTAAAGAAAAAACTAAAAAAAAACAGCTGCTTGGAGATTGGTAATAGTTTATTGTAATAGCTTAGATGAGAATTAAGGCTAATCTTTAACGTCTGTGTACCACAGATGAAGAATCGGCGAGTTCTTGTCGCAAAGAATGAAATGCATTTTGTAGGCACCTGTGAGAACACGCGATCAGATATATGCTACGAGATTTGAGCCACAGCCTTACAAGCGCCCTCCTAGTTGTACGTATTGGACTAAAATGAATGGGAAACGAAAGAACTGCTACGGCGCAAAAAAAAAAATCATCATTTCTAAGCTTACCGAGTTAGTGCATTAATAAGCGATAGCTGTTTGTCATTAGCAGAGGAGAGGCCTACTAATGGCATTTTGGCGTTTCACAATTTGACGTTTCATTTTTTACTTTTCATGTTGACGTTTCACAGACGCCCGGTTGGGCGTCTGAAAGGCCCATTTTATACTGTATACGCTCACGTGCATACTCGGCCTTCTTCCGCTTGCGGTCATCGGTTCGATCGCGTTCCCGGCACACTTCACGGGGCACGCTTTCACGAAGCCAATAGTCTAGTTCCCAGTGCTGTCTTATTCGCAGTCTGAACCCCCCATTGATTTTTAGGAAAGGAAAAGCGCATAGCCCAGTCTCCCTATTTAAACGGGTACCTGGATAGCGTTTAAGGCCCCGATAGCGTTAGCGACAGCGTCAGCGTTAGCAATAGCGACATATTTAAAGACCCCGTTACGCAGATAATCCGGCGTCGGCGTTGTGAGCGGAAAATCACTAGCATGGCTCTGGCAGGTGGTCACCAGAGAGCAATCTAGGAGGGGTATGCCAGGAGGTTTTCATTAGAAACCGCCTGCAACCCACGATTTTGACTAACGCTACGTCCCCACGTATGATAGCCAAGCCCCCAAGAAACAGCGGAATATTGAAATGAGAAGCCTTGCATGTTCGTCCAGCAGCACACTTCATTTCAGCTACAGCTGTAGCTGTGCGACAACGTAAAATAGCGAATCGCTTTTTTCGCCTAAATGTGCAGACTTGAGACATATTTCGCCTGCAGGTCCAGCAGAAGCGTGAAACCAAGTAGACAGAAAGTATTGCCTAGGATGGCGACAAAAAGTCTTTCTGATTACCATCTGCTCTGCCAGCTAGGTTTTTAGAAGACACCTATACCCATCGTATTCAATTGTTTTTTTTCCTTTGTCATTGGCTGAAGCCGCGGTTCGACTCGCGTTAGTTCTTCGTTACTGGCTCAAGGCGAGCGTTATCGGTGGCGTAGCGTCGCTTGAGGTGATGACGGCGAGCGGGAGAAGCAAACATGGAATTAAATCTGATTAGAAACATTGTATTGTTAAGGCCCAGCCTTCTAAAGGAATATTTTCTCCACGGTTGAACTTGACGCCAATTTAATTTCTTTCCAAGATAGAATATGGCTGCGGTAAAAAGCTGCGCAAGTCGCAGTTTCATGGGGCGCGAGCTCAAAGTTGGCAACGGATGTGAGATGTGTTAGAAAATGTTATGATTACAGACAAATTAAGGAACAGATAACTTGTTGCAACTGTCAGGTCCCAAAGGAATAAGGAGTAATGCGAAAACTTACATGAAAGCACCCAAGCAAACAAACAAAGAAACAAGGCGCGGCTGTGAAGTATGCTTCCGACTAACACTCTACATCTTACACAGAAAAGTTTAAGATAATGAAAAAAAATAAAGGAAGGTTACGGTGTGCTTAACCCACAGCGAAAATCCAGCCGGCAAACACGAACTGTAGCAGGCTGGTTTGATCATGTTGCGCTTCAAAACGTGGTTGCCGCGGACGGGGCTGGCCTAGCGTTGCGTGTGGGTGGAGAGGAGGACGCGAGTAGACAGCCATGCTCACTACGAGAGACGCACGCCTGATACATAGCGTTGTTCGGTATCATGGACTGCCCCTTTCAGTCCTTCCTTCCCGGCACAGTCCAATGCCCGCTTGCACGAAGCAAATTAAATAGCCTATTTTCCAGTCTTGCCTTATTCGCAGTTTTAGACCATGGTGCCAGAAGTGGCCTAGACCCCCTCTTTCCTATCCTCAGATACAGCGGAGGTTCTCTCCACGGCGCAGTTGAGGTGTCCATCGAGAAGTGAGATTGTTACTGCGTTTTATTCGCTGTCGCCGCGCCAGGCTTTCCTCCTTTCCACAGTGCTGCGCGTGATGCTGCGTGGTGCGACATTGACTTAGCCGTTGTACCGCCTCTGTTTGGCTCTTTGATTAAGCTATTACAGCTGTCGCTGCAAAAAGCACAATGATGCTGCCCTCCTAATTGTCTAATAAAGGTGACATGCGAATGCAGTTAGCTTGCATATTTGCACAGACAAAAATGTTAATTAATGCTCCATGACAGTTATCTTCTAGCTGTGTGTCCACCTGATCGCGTAACATACGTGTAAAACGGCTGTTGCGTGCAGCTCATCGTTTATTTTCTAAAAATCTTGAAAGCCTCATTTTGAACACCCTGCACGGTTCGTTGCGGACGCTCATGTCAGCGATTCGCTGTGCATGGCTTACGGCTATGTGGCATTGCGCCTGCCTGATTTCGCGCTCGGCGTAACGTCCGCGTAAAGATTCACCAAATTTCCGCGCGAATCCACTAATGAAGCTTACGTTGACGGCTGTTTAGCCTGTCAGTAGCGACAGTGACATTCGCTCGTCTTGCTGGAATTTCTTCGACGCCGAGACAGAAAGATATGGTAAAGCGTGGCTTTGACCCATTACTCCTTTAACGCTTCTTTTCCGCATCAGAGCGAAAAGGACACGAGGCGATAGCGTGTCCTTTTCGAGTTCGACAAGTGATGTCGAAACCGATGTTACGCCCGAGCAGACCTGCTCCGATTTATTCTACCGCCGGAGCCGGGAGAGGGAAAGTAGGTGGTGAGAGCGCGAGCCCATGCGAGGCCCCAGGAGCCAAAGTGATAGATTTTTCTGCAGTTGGTGTGGGCGGGATGAGAGTTACTGCTGAAATTCCACGCGAGAGCGGAGTGCCTGATTCTGAAGCAAACCTTCGTTCATACTGCTTTCCGTTACAAGTATAAACCTTGCCTGTCCTTGTTTTCTTGCAGGAAAGTAGAGTAGTCTTCGCAATAAACTAAAGCGGGTAGTTCGAGAAGAAACCTCTTCCGGCAGGTCTCTATGGCGGTATGCAAAAAGGCGTTGACCAAGGCAGGGGGAGAGGGGAGCTGAATGTGGGTACAAACGCTCTTGGTGTTATAAAAAGTGTTACTGCTTCGCAGACTTTGAGGCGGAGTCTTGGGATCAGGAGTGCGATGACCCACTTCTGGTCGTGGAGGACATTGACGACTCTGAGGACGAGGAGACGGAGGAGCCGGACGATCCAGCCATGCCGGCCGATCCGGCCATGCCGGCCGATCCGGGTATGGCGGCCATGGCGGCCATGGCGGCCATGCCGGCCAACCCAGCCAAGCCGGGCAGGGAGGCCGCCGCCACTGAGGCTGTGGCTGAGATGGAAAGTGATTCTGACACCGACACGGAATCGGATTCAGACACCGAGGTGGAGGACGACATTTCTGACCGCGAGATCGATGAAGAACAGGCTTATGAAGCGGACTACAGCGTGGAGTCCGACGACGATTTCTGAGGGTCCACTGAAGAAAGAAAGAAGGAAGCGGAGTGTGCCACTCCCAGCCGGTGGCTCGGACAGCGCTGTGCAGTGGTGCTCAGCCTGTCTGTTGCCTCGCCGTGCAGACGAATGGGGCAAACCAAAACGAAACGGATGACTGAGTGGCTGCCCTCCTTTTTTAATCGTCCTTTCCTTGAGCAGTGCTTCATAAGTGTGCTTCTAGAGCTCGAAACGCGGCCAAAGAAGAAAAAGTAAAGTTTTTTGTTTGCTTTCTAGTACCAGGACTGAATTTATATTAACGCTGGTATGCCGTGTTGTCAGCGCGAGAAGTAAGTTTGTGGTCTCAGGATTTCTTTTCGTATTTCAAAGTTGTCAAGGCTTCGCGATGCTGGTCGGTGCACCATATTTTTTTCGGGAGGGGCCCGAGGCAGTTGTGTGGGGCGAAGGTCGGGGGGGGGGGGGGGGTGAAGGGCCCATGCCTAACATGAACACTACTCTGGAGGGGAGGCGGGTAGCCCGGGCTCTCTGGCCTCCCCCTCCTCCTCCTCGGATACGTCCCTGACTCTAGGATGTACCCCCGGCATTTCCTCCTCAGCAACCGATCGGTTCATAAAATTGTCGGGCGCTCCGCGCATTGCCGTAGACGAGGCGAACTATCACTTTTTACGTCTGTTAACCAACGTGCCTTGGGACCACTAGTAGCTGTGTGATTCCTCTTTAGTTATCCTAAGGTAAATACCCTTTCTGTCTGACGTAAAGCATATTTATTGCACGTCGTCATCCGGTGTTATATTGCGACAGTTGCCGATGAACTATTTCAGTGTGCAGGATGTAACCCAAGGTTGCAAGGTAAGAGACAGAAAATATACTAGTGTTAACTCGAAACCTGCAGTGCACCCAACTGCGCAACGTGGGCTCCTTGCCAGCTGCTTGCCAGCTGCTTGCAGTGATAGGATTTTGTTGAGAGTTTGCCAACACGAACGGTATTAACTGCAGGAATCAATTTCACGTCTACATGCGCAGTTTTCGGCTGCCATCACGTGCGCTATTCTGTCCAAGCAAAGCAATGCTTGCGAGTCCACACTGGCCCACAGTAAAAATGAAGGCCACCAAGAGAATTCATAGCCGTACGTTGTGTACACGGACATGTTAAGTATGCACCGTACGCATGGCCCCGTAGGCAGGAAGGTAAGTTATACATGTTATCGAAGTGGGATTCAAAGAATAGGATGAAGGAATAGAAGACTGGAGATGATCGCTACCTGCATGACTTTGAAAACAAGTCTGCCCGAAAGAACAAGCCCAGTTAATTATATAATTGGAGCTGTTACACAGGCCAAAATCCTAGCTTAGAATAACACCGACAAATCCAGGGTTGCTATCGTGTAACGAGTATTTACATCTTGCGCGGCGAAGGTGAGAAAAAACAAAAAATACTGACAAGTGTGCACCATTGAGTCTGACACCTATACGGAAGCTGTCGCCGATGCGCAAGAAAATTTTCTAAAAATGAACTTTTATCTGTGCCGATGAGTAAGCCTCAAAAATTCTTTAAAATTGTACAAAAAAACACGGAGGTCTTTTTCGTTAACCAGAGGGCTTCACCTCCGCCTGTGGACATGAGCGCGTATACACTCTAAACGCTGGCTGTATTCAGTTTCAACCTAATTTCACGCTAATGGTATTCCATCACAATTGCTTCCGTCTTGTAACTTCAAACTATTCGCAGCCAATCGTAGTAGAAGCTGCCTAAATCATAAAGCTCATCGACACACTTAAAAAACAAACTCTTCACCTCGGTGAAGTTTATAGAGGAGCCCGCGGCACATTAGAAGAGCACAGCTCGGTCAGTAAATCACGTTTCGCAGCTATTCATGACACAAAGTAAACCTTTTTCTCGTACACTTGCTTGAAATGTTAACCAATAACTGCAGGAAATTCTGGAAAGCTGAAAACTCAAATCAGGTTTACGCGATGACCTTCAGCTATAAGTCGGGAGAAGTAATCGCCGACGCTTCTTAAGCTGCCATGCCCAATTCCACCGTTTAATTTAATCTTAGCAGCTACAAAAGTGACTCGACACTTAAAAGCGCCATCAATGGTTTGTCCGGGTCCTGGCGATGTACCTTGACGAAGGCTGCAAGAAGAAGACGTAGTAGAAGATTGCAGAGGAAGATGAAGGTAAACTGTATTAGGCCAAGGACACTGCACAGACCAAGAATAAAAAAAGCGTGGGCTGCAATGGTTAGTTTGCAATTTAGGTCCCATCTTTGCCTTATACACGAAGATATACGCATCTCGAGGGCAGTAGGCGGGAGAAGATGTGAAAATGCGTCACGCTACTTCTCGAATTTCGAGTACTGCACGGCTGGAGCTACCCCATTCTTAAAAGGAAGCAATAAGCTGCTTGACAAGCCGAACCATATCGCCACCAGCCTGCCGGAGCACGTGGCTTTCAAGGAGCTCCACGCGCTAGACACAAAGAATCTGTGGTCGGAGATTGCCAAGCAGACGTACGTACCTTGCCTAAAGAGACCTTCTCACATTCACGCCACCCTAACTACACCTGTAGTTAGCCTCTTGAATGGCTACTTCCATCCCCTCCCGAACGTGCTCGCCGGTGGCAAGACAGCACCGCATGACATGAATCCACGGCAACTTTTGTCTAAGCACCAAGCTCTTCAAGTTACAACCGCATAGCCTAGCTGTATGTACAACCATAGCGTTGCACATATTACCCCGTCTACAAAAACTACGATTAACTCTGATTTATAGAAAAGCTCTGGTCCTTATGGCTGGCACAGTCAGGGTGCTGGCGTTGGTCGACCCTGCTTCTTTCAGTTAGGAACGCATCCGTTAGGTTCCTACCTATCGGGGATGTCTGCACAGCGGAAACCAAGCTCGCGGAGCGTTTCGAAGTTGTATAGTAAGAATTACAAAGCTTTCTTCCGACAGACTTCATTTCTTAGGGGATTTATCCTGCGCACACAGCGTTCAGGCGAGTATGCACGACAACCCATTCGTAAATAGTCAACGACATGCTGGCTACGTTCCCAGAAATGCAATATTACTTGCGGCCAGAACATGCAGCCAGACATGGTAACAAGTATACCCATAGCGAAGTTCCAGCATTTCCTTTTAACTTAGTGCCCGCACCTGCCGTTTCATCCGTTCGGTTTTCAGAGAAACTTCCAAGCCGCGACAGCCCCGAAACCGGCGCTCGACACTGACGTATTCCCGGCGCAGAGACCACCACCCCGATGAAGGAATCTGTCGGAGCTGCCGTAGTCCCATGACCACGCCCAAGTTTTGTGAGAGTAAGAAAATTATTCGCAGCTTTCTACAGTTCCCCAATAAAATTCACCCAGCTACGTATGGCGACCGGTTGCTTCTAGCGGCACAAGACAACACGTTCATCCGTCTCTGCTCAGGGTGAATATCGCGGAGTTTCCATATATAGGACAGTCCGAGCATGGTGGTTTACTCTCTGGCGAGTACATCTCCATCTGCCAAAAGGCTGGCAGGGCATCGATGAAGCCACACGCAAGCGGTCGTCGACTTTTGGCCTTCTTATTTGCAGAAATGCAAGGGCAGTCTTAACCGCTTCCCTATAGAATGGTACCTGTTTAGGACGAATGAACATGTGGGACCGCCTTAAACGTATCGCGCACACTGATATCTGGCTAAAACTTAGACTAGTTAAACAATGTAATTACAGAAAAGCTGCGGGCACAGATCATGCATAGGCAGCATAATGTCGTTAGCGGAGTTTTCTTTACTTCTCAGTAGTAACAAACAGCGCCATGGTTTCACAGGTGTAACCTGCTACCACGCGCTGGCATGTATCTTTTACTGCTTGAGGACAGTAGTATCACTTTTTCTGTTCGGGAAGAAGCATGTTTGGGCCTCTTTTAACTGCATGTCGCCGTTTGGAATGGTCCCTACCTAATAAAGTAGCTTTGACAAAAGGTTGAATACACAGACGTGCCGGTGTTTTCTAACGGCGACCTTGGTTTGAGATAGGAGGCGTAGAACTTCTGGATTTTTTTAGCAAACTAGGCGCATCCTGTATAACTTACCACGCAACCTATTCGGTTTGGACAGCGGTGTAAGAACTAGCTACTTTTTACACTGTGATTTCGGCTAGCGCGTGTTGAAAGACATTGAATATTAGACATAAATATTTATGAAAGGGCATCTTCACCTGTGCTGCGTTGGTTGGATAAACTATAGTTGCCGTGTGAATTTGCAAGCGCATAGCATCGATGTCGCATGTGGTTACCCAACCATCTGGCATCTAACATCTATCTGGGCGAAGGTATATAGAGATGACGCCGAAGCATTCTAGAAGCGATGATGCTGGAGCGGCTTTTCTCTTTGAACCCGGCGGGCTAACTCCTAATTTTGAGAGGGAATATGCGCTTAGTCCCAAAATAATGTTTAAAAGACTAGCTCTTGTTAGCGATGACGTGTATTTATAGACCAGTAAAATATTATTTCGTCCGCGTCAGAATGAAGAAGGAGAAGAACCGCCATCGCTCGAGACCGCGGGTTCGCCCCAGTCTCGCGGCTGCGCCCCAGTCTCGTGGCACGAGCGCTCCAGAGAAGGCGTGAGCCAGCAGAGCCGGGCACCCAGAGTCGCGGACCATGGAAGGCGACGACGGCCGAGGCTTCTTCCTGGTTGATGACGTCGACATAGAGGCCGACCTCGATGAGGACTCAACCTTGCCACCGGTAAGCAGGGCCTCTGGCCCGTTATTTTCTCGTTGCACCGGCGTGCGAGTTAGCATTCGGCCGATTGCGGCTCGGCGGGGCTCGGGGCTGATGGAACGCGTCAGGGGTGCGGTAGGCCACCCAACCGAGTGAGCGGTGTTAACTGCGTCGATAAGAGCCCTGCATTTCTCAGCTATCTGCTTTCTCATTTTGGATTTATCCGCCGTGGCGGCTTGGTCGCAATGGCGCTCACGGCGCGGAGCACGAGCTCTGAGCACGAGATTCCCGAACGGCCGCGGCGCCGGCCCCAGCCGGACGAAATTGATGCCGAGTTCTTCGCTACGGCGTGAGCTGTTAACCAACCGGGTTTAGTTTAGGCACGTAGGCAAATTTGAGAGACATTAGGAAACGACGTGGACAGCCCTCTCAGCGCCAGATGTCCATTCCTTGGCGCACTTAGGCCTAGAAGCACCCCATTGTGCGCGGCTATCGGCGTAAATCTGCAACTTGCGCCAGCGAATCAGGTGCCTGATGCACAAAGCTATTTGCACGCAAGAGTGCTTAGTGACTGGTCCAAGCCCAATAATGAACCAGTCGTGCTTGCGCCGCTGAAGATAGCTAAATTTTCGTTCGGTCGCGCACCGCTCTCACGCGGGAACAGCTGGGAGCATTCAGGACCTGACCCTGGCGGGAGTACTGCTGCTTCGGATTTTATGCCACCATATTACTAGACGTTGAAGAGCGTTAACGCATCCGTCTTGCATGTGCGGCATACTGTTAGGCAGAAAGCTCATCCGACCACAAGCGTGCCTTGGCCAGGTGCTCGGCTTTTCAAGCGGATAAAGGCTCGATAAAAGGCGGTTAAATTGAATGACCGGAATGAGCAACGGGCTTGGCAACGCTGGTGCCCATCCGTCATGTTTTCGCGTAGCCAAGAGACCGCGATTAGAACCGAGTACGTCGCTAATACGAGACGCATCTCCTGGCACAAGGCCTTCGCTAATGTGTGGACTGAACAGCGTATGGTTCTTGGCGCAATGCGAGAGTGTATTTCTTAAGAGATTTGTGTTTTGCGCAAATACGGCGGGAGGCTTTTTTCTTTTTAGCGTAATCTTGCTTCTTCTTTTTCGTTCTGTGAGTGTCGATGGCCATTGATTCACTTTAGCACTAAAGCAGAAACATGCTTTCTGATTGCGCTTCTCGAGCGCAAAATTGCCGCAGATCTCGGCACTCCACGCGTGGCAGAAATGTGATCAAATGTTCTGTCTGCTTGCTGCCAGAGTTGAGATTCTCAATTATAAAATAATAGCACATTCTCAGCGTCTACAGAGCCATGCTTTTTGGCACGTCCGGTCGGCCTGGTTCTCTTCTTTGCCGGCAAGCCCTACGTTAAATGCGCGAAATGCGTTGTGTATGGATTCCACTAACGTGAGGAAAGGCCTACATTGGCCAAACCGGACGCTGCGTTAATTATCGTGCAGGGGAGCATGAATGCACGTTTGGGAATAGGGACAGTAGCACGAATTTGACCAAACATTGTTTAAAATGCCAAAGCAGACTGCGCCTCAATGAGATCAGGATTCTTGGCCGGGGCAGCAACACCGTGGCGCGCAAAATAATGGAATCCTTTTTGATTACAAATGCGCCCAATTGCGTCAGCGATACGTCTCGCGCCTTACACAGAAGCGAGTCAGCCTTGTTAAAATCTGTCTTGTAGGGTACGATGGGGTTATCACGTTTACCAGGAATGCCGTGGGTGTATCCGCCGCGCATGCGCCTACATGCCTTATATGCCGAGGTGTCAGCTTCTGAATAAACTGGTGTTTAGTCTGCGCTCGTCCTGTCGTGTCTTCTCTTTTCGTGTGGTCTTTTATGCGCATAACCTTTGATGGCACTTCAAGCGGTCCTGCTAGAGTGAAATGTGTATTTCGCGAAAGACGCGGGCGTAAATGACTAGAAAGAGCGCTCATCTGTGTATTTTTGTTATTTCTGCAAATTTTCCTACTGTATGAATTCTGCGTGTAATGAACCAACTCACCGCACGAGTTGAGACTGCTGAATTTTCCTCGTCGGCTTTTGACTTGTTTTCGCGGTGTCTGCACGGAAAAAAAATTGCTTTGGAATTTCGCTCGGCTAGGTGCATGAAAGTAGTTAACCTCTCGGCGAGTCTTTCTTGTTATGAATGTTTGCTTTCTTTCTTCTAGGCGTGACTTTCTTATCTGTATTCCTGGTAGTCATGATGCAGGGCATTTATGATCTGGCTTGCTTGAGCGTATATTCAATGGCAATTTGTAGCACCAGAACCCGCCTATCAGAGGTACTATTAGTGAGATTAATATTAGTCTGTCATGGCGATGCTTGCGGAGTCATGAAGTGGCTGCCACAAATAGAGAGAATGAAGAAAGCCTCCCTTCCAGTACAGAATCAGGCCGAGTATCCCGCAACGCACTTGAAGCAACAGACGTGCTTTGTACTACCGCACGTAGATTATTCGCTTTACTTTTGACATACCAACGCCTACCAATTCTAATTGTGATAGCACCGGAGGCTTACTAACGAGAAATATGCAGTTGGATTTGTGCTGGCGTCTCGACGTGCACCCTTGCTATTTAGTCAATGTTTCTCGGTTCCGAGTCTCACGTACAAACTGATTTGCAAGGGGGTGCCGCGTCCAAATTTGCCCTTAATCGACCTCTTTAGCTACACTAATGGAAGAAGACCAGATAAAGGGGAAGTTGCATTCACTGAAGCAGCCGGTTAATGAAGCGATGTTTAACGCACTGAATCCAGTGGGTCAGTTTTGCGCGAGGTTCACATGTCTGGAACGAACACAAGCTCACATAATAGATGTGTGCACGAGACAGCCAAACATCAACATACCTTAAAGCATTAACCGGAAATATTTTAATTAAAAAAATGTGAAATGAAATACAGGGGCTTTTGCACTAAACCCCGCAACTCTCTTAAATTAAGCCGCCGCGGTGGCTCAGTGGTTATGGCACTCGGCTGCTTAACCGAAAGACGCGAGTTCGATCCCGGCCGCGGTGGTCAAATTTCATGGGAGGCGAATTTCTAGAGGCCCGTATACTGTGCGATGTCGGTGCACATAAAAGGACCCCGGGTGGTCGAAATTTCCGGAGCCCTTCCCTACGGCGTCCTTCATAGCCTGAGTTGCTTTTGGACATTAAACCGCCAAAAAAACGAAAGTAAAACAAATTTCTTAAATTACACGCTGAAAATGTTCCGGTCAGCTCACGTGACTGCTATCTGAAGCGACATTCTTGCCCGTAAGAAAGCAGGTGGTCAGAGTTGAGAGTTGCGAACGTAAGGTGGGCTTCGAAGATGCCCCGTTGATTCGAAGGAGCCAATGGGCTATGCTATCAGTGGAGTTGCTTGCCTGATGAGTGCACGCTACCAGTGCAGCTGTCACAAGCCCTGAATCGTTGCAGGCACTTCCCGCGGAACCAGCGGAAGTGCAACGACAAATGCAGGAAGGCGAGGTGGCCTGCGTGAACAACCAATGGGAAAAGAAACCAGAAAGTAAAAGTGAGTTCCTTTTTCTGTCCCTTTGCGTCGGAAAGCACTGATGACAGAGCCGTGGAAGTGCGAGAGCCGCCGGGCAAGCATTGCCTACTTGCGCGAAATGAACCACGCACGTTTTTGCAGGGAACGTGTCGAGTAGAAAATATCTGTACAAATAGCTGTATGCTTGAAGGGCAGATAAAGAGCTAACAAAAACTAAAAACCGAGCTGAGTGTGGTTTTCGAGAGCTACTATGCTATTCGTTGTCTACGTGCTATGCTCTTGCCAGCCGCGATAGTTGTGTACGAAAACACTAGAACAAAACCGGAGCAAACCTGGAGTTCACTCTCAGGCTAGCACCCGAAATGCAACCTTGTTTGTAGCCAGTGCCGGTTTATTCCACTGTGACTGTTGGAAGAATCGTAAAATCGAAAAATCCAAGATTTGCGTTTCGACATCTTGCTAGTCAAAATTCGGCTGCACCTGCCGCTGTAGCTTATAGTGGCTACGGTGCTTGGCTGCTGAGGCCTATGGAACGGGCTCGAATCTCGACTGTGGCGGCCATATTGCGATGGAGGTGAAATGAAAAAACGCCCGTGGGCTGTGCGACGTCATTAAATGTTAAAGAAATTAAGGCTGCCAAAGTAATCGAAAGTCCTCCGCTATATTGTCTCTTACAGCCTAATGTGCAGTTTCGGGATGTTAAACCCCAGATACCATACCATACCATGCCATGGCACTCCACACCACGACACACCGCACTGCACCACACCACATACTACACCACATACCACACAGCTTACCACACCACACACTACGCGCCACGCGTCACACCACACCGCACTACACTATATCATACTATGCTACGGAGTGTTATGGGAAACCTTGTTACGGGAAACTAAAGGAAGCGAATGTTCAGCATTTGTAGAAAGGATCAAAAGCAAAGAGGCCTAGCAAACCTGGGCTTATGAGAGCTTCCTGCTGCGTCATCCCTTCCCACAGACCAGGACTTCTGGAAAGAAGCTGCGTCTTTATTCCGAGAGGAGAGCGCTTGCTTGTTGTTCAGTGTGCGCAAGATAAGGTGAGAAGGCAACCTGTTCACTGCGTTGCTCCAAACTCGCCATACTACTTCTGTGGCACGACGCGCCTTTGTGAGGCAATTCCCCACCCTGAGACTACTTGAATTGCACGTTCGCAACTGCAGGTTCGCGTTCAAATGCTTGTGTTCAGTATGTCGGGCACACGTCGGGAAAAATTTTATGAGCTACTCTTGAAGGTATCGGTCCTATTTGCACCCTGCATTTTTTTAAATTCGAAAGCATTCCTAGTCCCCCTAGGAGAAAAGCTGGTGGCGTGTGTGTGTACTCACAGAAAATCCCAGCGATGCCAAGAAAAACATGGTGACATCATCAAGCGACCGCATAACGCACACATCATGTCAAACACCGCCACTTCAGACAATCCTATACATGTCGTTCGTTCTATATATACTCGCCACTGGCCGACCTCCATGTCGCCTCAGTTTTCCCGACATTCGTATCCAAAACATTGACGCAACCGATTTCTCGTTGTGCTAGTCAGGTTGCACGCTAGCTTGCGACAGAGATTCGAACCGACGACATACGCACCTTCAGCTGTATGCCTTCCCAAACTTTAGTATCAGAATTGTGATGCAACCATTCGTCGTACAGCGTCCCGGGTGATGTCATACTCGCGCGCGCGTGTGTGTGTGTGCGTGTGTGTGTGTGTGTGTGTGTGTGTGTGTGTGAGTGTCAGATTTGCTTTCGCATTCCCACACGTAACCAATTTTAAGTGTCTCTGCCGAATTTTTTTACTCGAGAAAACAGCCCCAAATAGGCTGCTCGTATTTATCGCGGTATCATCGCGGCTCGGGTTTATTGTTCAGTGAGCCTATTTATGAAGCTGTTCTGCCTATACAACAGGTTATTTATTCGAAAAGAAAAGTTGAAAGGGCATTTTAGCTCAGATTTGCACTGGTCTTTCTTCTTGTAGCGCAATTACATTAGCGAAATTTTACCTTTCACGTCGTATGTCCGTGGGAAATACTTATCCAGAAAGGCTTGCTCTGGAGTGACTGACTGGGTCTTGCATACGCAGATGAAAAAAGCGAGGAGCAGCTTCAAGAAGGCGCGGCCGTGCCTGCGCAAACTGAAACACCCCCTGTAGAGCCTGACACTAGCCATCACGACGTCGCCACCATGGCAGACGACGGTCAAATGGCCTACGCCATGATGATGTGTATGGACCAAGGTGAGGCTTACCTGCTACTCTGTTTTTTGAAGTGTGGATACTAGCTCAAAAACGAGCATTGGTTTTGTGTGCTTGTATATGGGTTCTTATTAGGCGAGAAAGCAATTTTATTTATTTAATACGATGAAGTCTCGAGGATAAACATAGACACCTGGAGACTTAGCTTCAACGCTGCTGTAACCGGGGGTTTCTTTCGGCTCTGAGAACCTTACTGCGTCAGAAGCAACTGGAACTAAGATCAGAGGGACCTGTTGCAAGTTCTTGTGAATACTGCTCGAAAATTCTGGGTCCTCGTGTGTGTGTCAGTGCTACGCTTATGCGCCAATGTACTGCGCCTACCTCTCCTGGATTTATAATTACCACGGATGCCTTTGAAATTCTATTGCGGACATGCGCTGTGCTCGAAGCGCAAATTGTGGAAATGCAACGTTTCCTGGTGGTCTGTGGGACGCCGACAAATGCGAAACTTCTTTTAAATGAAGAACCCCGTCGCTTTATCTGGTGTAATGCGGCCGCTAATCCACTCCTGACTGCTTCGGCAGGATTTATTTAACACAGTGTGAATAGAAGACGTAGAAATGCCTTTTTTGCCTACTAACTTTGAATGGCCAGACTTGAAGTTCGGAACCAGTCAACTGATCTGGGAAATTGCAACCAGCAAACATATGCGTTCCCAAAACCTCACCGCAGGTTGAGTAACAGGCTTCTGTCATTTTTGGGCGCCTTGAAGTCAACCCCTAACTTTTTGACCGTCTTGACCGCGTCGCCTATCCTAAGATTTCACTTGTTTTTAAAAACCCACGACGTAACTGTACACTACCGGAACACTTTTCTAACCAGACCACAAACGTTGCGAACAAGAGCCTCATTGATATTGGCCAAGAAGACGTTCCTCGACATAGAAGATACTGTAGACTCTATGCATACGCCAGACCATTGAACTCACGTTGTCGCTGCACGCTATAAATGTTGATTAAATATAAAAAAGGTCATGAGTTCTAAAACATTTCGCACAGACATCACTTTGAGTCCAAATCTGCTTGTCGTGATGACAAAAGTGGCTCCCGTCCCGACCAACATCTTTCCTGCCAGAAAAGGCTCTTACAAAAAATATTAAGCGAAGCATGAAGACTATTACCTCGTGGTTGTCGAGGTGGTCGAGGGATGGTCGAGGACGAGATTAGTCGAGGTGGTCAGGATCTTCAAAGAGGGAAGTAGAGATGGGGTTGTCTTCTACTTTCAAGACGCCCCAAATATGACACTGTTTTCTTCGAACTCCAGTTGAAAGCTCCTACGTTTCCCGGTTGTTACTTCTTAAACCTGCAAAAACAGTTCTCAACTGGAAGCCTGGCCGTTCGATGTTACTAAAACCTTCATTGCTAAGTCTTTCCCCCGGGCTGCGTTAAATCACAAAGAACGCAAGATGTTGAGGCGCAGGTAGCCAACTTGAAGGAAGCCGGTTGGCCCGATTCCGTTATACGGTAGCGTCTGACAAGTTGGCCAGCATCATCGAGAAGAGCCAGACAGAAGGGGAGGGAGGAGACGGGGGGTGTGAGCATATTGAAGATGGTCATAGCCATTCTGTATGCATTAGGTATGACATTAAACGTGTTTCCGCCAAATGTTGCGAGAAAGTCCAGATTTCACTGCGCAGCGAGGGATACAGGAGTTTTTGCTCGCTTGACAAACCCGTGGATGGTGAAGGTGCGGGCTGCAAGAACAGTACATGCCCGCTAAGGTGCTACCTTGGATTTGGGCATCGCTAGACGGCCCTGTGTACGAAGCGCCCTTTTCGCGTTGGAATGCTCACATCGGCCAAACTGGCAGATACGCAACACGTGCCTAAAAAGGGCTCTAATTCTTCACCGCTCGTTATCAGAAGTGGCACTTCGCTATTTCGGTATACGAAGGTTCCTTTCAGACATAGACAGCAGCTCTATACATAAACTGCTGGAGCATATTTTACTTACACGAAGGGTGAAGCATATATGAGTGCGTCATCTCTGGTTAACATTAATAATGAGATTTCGCACCTCGATAGAGGCTGACACATGCCGCTTTTGTCACCCTTGTTTGGTGTTTTTTTGGTTCTGAATTATTTATTTATAGATACTGCGGACAATAGTGCATGCCAGGTTGACATAAAAGTCAGTCAAATCACAAAGAAACAACAATGCAACAGTACGATCATGAAACCTGATGCAAGAAAAAGCTACGATAACAGTTGGATTTACAGTCGATGATTAATTTGATGTTTTTTTTTCTATCATGAATGCTTTTACTCTAAGACGAGGCTTAGAGTGAAACTTCGACTATTACTTTGATGTTTTGCTGTAATCAATGCTTTTGCTCTGAGCCGAGGCTTCACAAACACAACAATTTTTCTGAAAAGTGAAGAGTGGGTGGTGGTAGGTGGCGCTTCTGGACAGTGGAAGTGGGTGGGCGAGAATTCCCCTAGCTAGGGAGATGCAGTGTGGAGGTGGCTGTTGCTTCGGTTGGTGGAGGCTTCACTCCTCAAGGCTTCACAAAGAAGACGGCGGCATTTTTGCAAAGTAACACTGGTACTGCTATCGCAGTAAAAGTCACTATTAGCGGTACTCGGCTAGTCCTCAAATTCAATGTCTCTATAAGAGGTTAGATAACTAAGGTGGTGATGTCCAGTTTGCCTGGCGGATAACAGCGTTAATGATAATGAGGAGCCCCGACCGAGTCTATTTCTCAAAAAGCAGAGAAGTGAGTTATAAAGTAAACTTTCTTAATCGAAGTTCAAGTCGTTCAATATTAACTCCTATGGCAGGGGTTGGCGACTCAGTCTCTGCATATGTATTGAAGATAAACTTTCCTTGTCAGATTTGTTTCTATATATTTCTATATATATTTAGAGTTTGTGTGTGTGTGTGTGTGGGGGGGGGGCCTTCAATTCAGCTATAGCTTCAGCCCTGTCCTGTCCTCTGACTGTGTCGTCGGCGTTGCACGCTACTGCCACCTCAAATTAATCTCGTGCCTGAGGCTGAAGAACAACGCTTGCTACCATGCCTAGTTTGTATCTTTATTCGGGCCGCGGTAATGGGGTGCATTTAGCCGAGGCTTTAGGTTGAGCTGTGTCGATGTCCGTGATCTTAGCGCAGTGCATTGCTGAAACCAGCGTGCGCAGCGACCATACTGCACGATTCTTGAAGCAGACCGACAAAGGGAACTTGGCGCCTAGATAAATACCGCCGTGTTGTCGGTCACACTACATCTGGGCTGGGCTCATGCGGCCGGTGTTTTCGTGTGCTTATTTGTTTATCGCCACCAGTGCCAGACCTTATACAATTTTTTTTGTCACTCAGGGCCTGTGGCTATCAAACGCGACCATATTGCTCTTCAAAGTTTTCGATCACGTGTGTGCATTCTGCGCTTTCCGTTGACTTCTCACGATGATGTACCGTATGGTGTCGCTCAGCCACCTACCCTGCTCGCATTCAAGCATTAGGGAAATCGAAGGCGGCACTAGTGGCAAAATCACTACGGCCAAGATGATGCTGGTGGCCACTGCGCACGCAACACCTTCGTTTTGCTGGTTTGTCCATCGGTCGCGACAAAGGCGGCCGTAATGGGAAGATGACAGCACCGTGAGAACAGATTTATCTCTAACTCTCTTTCCTTCCTTGCTGGTGGTCGCGGTTCCTTTCATTCCGAAGTTTTCGTTGAAGATTTTGCGAAGGTGGCAAACGCTAACCACCGCTGGCAATTCACACTCCTTCGACTGCCGATTACACGTTTGGTTCCCCGTCATCGAGCTTTTCTCGTTCAAGGGCACAAGTTCTTCCTCAGAGAAAGTTCATTTCGGTGTAAAGGTGCGCGTAAGGCCAAGAAGCAAGGACTGCAGCTGCTCATTCGGCTACCATCCATGCATATTCGGATAACTTGTGTGAAATTTGCTGAGATCCGCTTCCTGGTACCGTCAGTGGAATATCACTGCATCCGAGACTCTGAAAATGCACTGCAGTAATTTCTGTGTATCTTACCAGAAAGCCTGAAGCATTCTTCTTCGTCAATATTATCACAGTTTTCGAGGTCACTGCTTAGTTTGGCTTGTTTCACAGACAACAAAAAAATAAGATACAATTTGGGTGGGAGAAATATTTATTCTTTTTCGTTTCTTATCGATGAGATCCTGCAATGAACAGCAGAAACTTCACACAATTAGGAGCACGAAAATGTGCGATGACTTCGAGGGGAGGTGTTAGCTCAGGGGAAGGCGAGCTAGTCCGCAGCAAGCCGCAGCGCACGGTGAATGCCTACGTATGGCAATATCAAGCAGACATGGACACCCAGCTGGGACGAAGGAACTCGCGTTCATTTTTCCGGTGAACACATGCCGTTTCATTTTATGTGACGACTGGTCGGTTTCACCGATTCACATTGCATGAACCGATTCTGTTCTATTACCGTGTCGTGCACACATCTGTGGAGCACATGCTCTCTTCGATACTTGGCGACGGTGTACTTATGTCTATACTGTGTCCCGCAATTTGTTAGGACTGATATGAATGTCATAGCTGGGGCCATCATCATCGGGCAGACTGAGCTATCAATACAGCTAAAATGACCGACGCGAGTCGGTCACTAACGGTACACCCTTGCGAAAATTAAAGCTGAAGCGAGCTTCCTGTACTGCTACAGCAAATTGCAAAACGCAGCATTTACAGCGTGAACTCTAGGTTTCGTATAGGCGTCACTGCTGCCACTCTCGGTGGTTATGTGATCTGCGGGGTTCTTGTCTTGATGCTCATTAAGTTCCACTTCTGTCCTTCATCAGCCGGCCGTAGGAAACGCGCATGCAACCTATAAGGGTGGTTAGTTACGTTGTGAGCTTGAGAATCCACGCGAAAATAAAGTATCGTAGCTCTTTAATCAAGCTATTAAATTTAAGTGACTCGAGGCCTTCAGAGCAGGAAATGGCCTAACAGGTCAGAGTTACAAAGCTCGACGGCTCAGCTCAGCAGAACCTTATACAATCTAAACCCGCTAAGAAAGCTGCATGCGCCGATAACATGTTTTTCAGCAGTCAAAAACACTTTCAACACGAGGGGCAAATAAACATTAGCTCTGACACACAGCCACCGCTGTGTGTGGTAAGCGAACTCGCGGCAAACTCTCGATGAGTAGTGCCGCAATGGGTGGCCTCTCTTGCTACGCAGAAGGTGACAGGCTTCCTCAGGAGACCGAGGTGGCAGGGGATCAGCCCACCAAGGAGGACAAAGACGAGGAGAAAAAGGATCAGGAGTGAGCAGCGACTCGAGAGGGAAGGAGGCGGCCATGCAGCCAGTGGTCGGGACCACCTCTACTGCTCAAGCTATGCAACTATAAGCGTTTCACCCTCAGCGACGGCGGCAGCTGTTGACAACGATGAATCTGGAAACTGAAAAGCGGCAGTGGACTGCACCTGTCTCCTCTCGGCCATGGACAGCATCTCTGGCTGCAATTTCGGATGCGCCGGCGGGTTGGAGACAACCAAAATTAAACTAAGCTTCTGCACGCCGATCATTCTTAGTTTCCCAGTTTTTCGTTCCTGACTTCTTGTACATTTTCACATGCGGCAATCTTTGTAGGGAATTTCACAGCGAGCGCTGAACAGCCGAAAGAAACTAGGAGCTACAGGAAATCTAGCCCCGAAGTGCAGGCGAACAGCTCGCCATCCAATCGGAGAACTGCCGCCGCGATAGGCAAACTCAGCCCAGTCCATCTACACTGGGTTTGAAAGTCTCATTCTGTATGGTATGGAGGAGCGACGGTTGCAACATATCCCGGTCCAGGGTATTCGCATTTAACATGCGAGAGAGGAGGGCAACAGAAATATGCTCTTGTCTACTGAAAAAAACAAAAACCGAAGACCCTTCTTCCGAAGTTTTTCCGCCGTAGCATATATTTTCTTACAGCACTCCTGCCCATAGCAGAACAGACAGGTCGTCCCCCGCAAGTAAAATACTATAAGGGGCGGCAGACGTCGACGTGGGCAGCGGCATAAGACGAAGTACGGCAATTTGGCCGATCACTTATTAAAATCGCTCATGAATCGGAACATGCAATAGTCTGTGCACGTGCACCTATTGAATGCCTAACGCCAACACAGGCCCCTTCTGGAGGAAGAATCAAGACATGAAGCGAAAAAATAGAATTTAAGGCGGCTGTCGTTCGATGTCCCAGAACAATATTACGAGGAAAAAAACGACGTGGGAGGAGGAGGAAGATGAGGACGAAAATATTAGGCAAAGGTTTAACCCGGCCAAATCTAAGTAACCAAAGCGGAAGCTTGAAAGTTAAGCCTTGTAAAGCTTGGCTAGACTTGGTTGTTGCTTGCTGGTAATGAATGCCGTTTAGCCAAGGTTTACCAGGCTTAAATTCGAAGCTTTCGCTTTGGTTACTCTCTTCGTCTTTGTGCGGCAGCCTCTCGGTGAGCTACGCCCACTGGATGATCGGATTCGGCCTGTCGTCTTGGCTACCTCTGAGACGCATACAGTTCACGAGGCCTCTCGCCTGGAGCCCCTATGACGACTGCAGGCGTGAAAATGTCGACAGCTGTTGCAATCCGTTGGCACCGGCTGAGAAGCAGCGGAGGCTATCTAGTCAGAGGGAGTGCACGGCTCCGGCGCAGCGGCGGTTGAATGACGTCATGGTTTTCACGTGACTAGGTAGAGGCGAGCGCTCCGTTTCGGCAGCGGCGGTGGCGGCTGAGTGACATCATAGATGTCATGTGGTTTCTCCTCGGTTCAAGGTGAAACTCGCGCACACGGCGAAGAAGCTACGGAGGGGAGCAGCAAAAGCTTAATTATTCAGCTTATTAAGGAGGGTTACGGACTTGACTGGATGGAGCCCTTAGTCCGAGACCTCAGTAATGGAAGCCGCTGTCTTCGCTCAGCCGACCAGGTGACGTTGGTCGTCAGGTCGGAAGCTGAGCAGCGCAGCCTCTCCGGTCTCCGCTGTAAGACGAGCCGAAAGCAGCACTGGGATAAATATACCGGGAATATCAGCGAAGCCGGCGACTAATTTTTAAAGACAAGATTTTGGAGCTAGAAAAACACTTTTTCAGCAAATAATACCAGTGTTTGCGGACACCAGAATGCAGGTGAATCATGTATATATATATATATATATATATATATATATATATATATATATATATATATATATATATATATATATATATATATATATATATATTATTTGTTTATTTACAAATACTGCAGGCCCTATTCGGGCCCAAGCAGGAGTGGGTACTTACAACAACGTAAATTACCACTGCCAATTAGCAATTAAGAACACAACAAAACATGTACTTACATCATTGTAACACTATACGTAACAGAAATAAACATGAACGTACAACAGTGCAATACGTAAACAAAATAACAATTAAAAAGCGTAACGCAAAAGAAACTGCTATCATTGCGGCAATTTTAGAGGTCAAAGAAAAGGTTATTTGAAAGCTGAACGAACGATTCTGTTGTATTAGCGTTAACTACTTCTTCGGGTTATTTATTCAATAGTGAAATTGCATGGGAAAAAAGAGAATATTGATGGATGTTAAGGTTACTAAATGGTTGCTTAATTGTTTTGTTGTGGTTTGTACGAGCAGAGCGCATGGGGGGCTCGGGTAAATAACATTCATGCGCTATTTTGTAGTGACCATGGTACAGCTGATATAAAAATTTGATGTGAGATACAATTCTGCGATGAACTTGTTTTTCAATTTCGCCCTGTCGCGAAGAACGGACACGCTTGAAAAACGCGAGTATGTGGAGTATATAAACCACAAAGCTAAATTTTGCACTCTTTCTATTTTCTTGATTAAATATTTTTGATGAGGGCTCCAGATTAAATCCGCATATTCTAATTTTGGTCTGACAAGAGCTTTGTATGCTGTTAACTTAACGGTCGATGAAGTACGGCGCAATTTCCGTTTCAAAAATGCCAGCTTTTTTAGCGCGTTGCTGCAAACGTTTTCTATATGGGGTTCCCGACTTAAATTGCTTGTGAGTGCAACACCTAAATACTTCACTCGCTGGGTTTTATGAATATAAGAATTATTAATAACATAAGCAAAATCTAAGGGTTCTTTCTTGTTGGTAAATGTAATAGCTGTCGTCTTCAAAGTGTTTAGCTTCAGTCCCCATGTTTCACACCATACGCTAATTGAGTGCAACGCGTCATTAAGTCTTACTTGGTCGGAGTGATGATTTACACTAGTAAAAATAACGCAATCGTCCGCAAACAACCGGATCTTCACAGGCGATTGAACAGATAAATAGATGTCATTGATATAAACAAAGAACAACAAGGGACCAAGAACTGACCCCTGTGGCACCCCTGAGTGCACTTCCAGTGTACCAGAAACGCAGTCTTTAACAGCAACGTATTGTTTTCTTGGGGACAAATAAGATTCTATCCAACGGATGATATTGCGTTCAATGCCCATTGAGAGCAGTTTAGTTACTAAATCGGCATGCGGAACTACATCGAACGCTTTGGAAAAGTCCAAAAACACTGCATCGATTTGACCCCTCATATTCAGCTCATTCATAAAATCATCCGTTATCTCAGCTAACTGTGTTATTGTGGATAAACCAACTCTAAATCCATGTTGATTTGCATGAAGTAAACGGTTATTCTCTAAATGTGTTAGAATCGCTTTAAATAAAATATGTTCTAGCAGTTTACAAGTTCCGGATGTTAAGGAAACTGGTCTGTAATTATTTAGTTCTAGAGGGGATCCAGATTTGTAAATCGGAACTATCCTTGCAAGGCGCCAGTCATCTGGTATCACACAGGATTCTAACGATGTTTTATATATTACATATAAGTACTCTGCTACCAAGATTGCGTATCTGTTGAGGAAAACATTAGATATTTTGTCCGGACCTGATGACTTTTTTATGTCTAGATTACGTAAAAGACTAAGGATGCCGTTTTTGCTTAAATCTACTTCGGGCATCGGATTACGAAGCGTGTAAGGTTGCAAGTGCGCGTGCGATGCGTTTATGGTAAACACCGATTGAAAAAATGCGTTAAATTCATTATCAATGGTCAAAGGATCGTCAATGCTTGTGCCAGATGTTCTGATCTCTGTGATGCCGCTTTTATCTTTAGATAAATATTGCCAGAATTTCCTTGGTTGCTCTGACATGAAAGAAGTCAATGTGGAAGAAAAGAACTGATCTCTTGCAGCGCGCACTTTATCTTTGAAAGTGCGTACTAGACTTGCCAGTTTTTCCTGTCACCACGTTTTCGAGAGCGTTTTATTTTGCGTTTCCGATGTATCAGATTACGATCCATCCACGGGTACTCCCTGTTGATGCGCTTTTTCTTCAAAGGCACGTAGGTGCTTTCACAGTGCATGACTATGTCTTTAAACTTTGACCACAGCACATTAACGTCATTTGTCTCATTAAAGGAAGGGAATAAAGATTCCATACAACTAATCATTCCGTCATCATCAGCATGCGTATAGTGTCTTACAAATGTGTCAGAAGGTTTAACATACGATCGCAAGCCCGAAATAGGACACTCAAGAACAAGTAACTGATGATCAGATATACCGTCCTTGACACTGACTGAGCAGTCTGGAAGCGAGCTACTTGCAAACGCAAGGTCAAGTACAGCAGAGCTGGAAATTCTTGTAGCATCCAAAACCAACTGGGTTAACGAAAACGTAAATGCAGTTAGTAGTAATGACTCAGCATTTTTGGAATCTTTGCCGTCATGAGAAAGGCTGCACCAGTTAATTCCTGGAAGGTTAAAATCTCCTGTTATAAGGATGTTGGAACGCGAATTTGTATTTTGCAGCAAATAATCATATAAGGAATCTAAGTATTCCTGAGGAGCATTCGGAGGCCGATAGACCCCTCCTAGTAATATAGTTTTTCCAAAAAACTTTATTTTGCACCATATGCTTTCATGATCATTGATGCCGTTTAAGCGTGTGAATTTAATGTTATTCTTTATTGCAATTGCAACTCCGCCAACCCCTTGATCCTCTGTCCTTACGGATAAGCGTGTACGAAGGAGGCATTATTTCTGAATTTTGCACATCGGAATGCAGCCAGGTTTCAGTTACCACTAGGACGTGTGGTTGATAGGTCAGAATTATATCTTCAAGGCCCTGGATCTTATTCAGTACACTGCGTGCGTTCAACGAAACAAGCCGTAGGGTCTTGACGGATTCCCGTCATTTGTTATCTAGCTTACGCGTGTTCGCACGTGTGGGTCGATGAGAGGAAGTTTCGGGTTGGGCAGGCGCAGATGATTTGTATAACTCTATTCTGCGATTGCGCATTGCGTCCCGTACGTACAGCCTGTCATCAACTTTGAGCTTATCGAAACGAAGGGAAACCTTAGAACCATTGCTCTTTTCTTCAGCCGCTGAACGCCATAATTTTGCACGAATATCTCGAATGTTTTTTGAAAAATCTTCCGATATAGCTATTTTTGTGTCCTTTAATGCGAAGCAGGACGACATAACCTTTGATTTGTCTACGCAGTTAAAAAATCTCAAAATGATCGGACGATGTCGCTGTGCATGTTTTAGGCCAATTCGGTGAATACGCTCTATTGAGTTTACTTCAACACCTAGAATCTTTTTAAAAATTTCTTCGTTAACTTTCCGCTCTAGTTCTTCTGAGTCCTCTGGATCTTCATTTACTCCATATATTACGATATTGTTACGACTTCTGTTTTCGAGATCATCTACCTTTTTGGTTAACTCAAGAACTAGTTTGTTCGTGTTATTGCAAGCTTCGTCCACTTTCTCCAACCTTTGCTCATAATTCTCAATTCGGCACAGTTCTTTCTCAATTTTGGTAATCCTGGTTTGAATATTCTCGACTGTCGATTCTACCTGTTTCAGATTATTAGTCAGCGAAGCCAGAGTCTTATTAGTCTTTGTTTGCTCTTTCAAAATTTTCTTAAGTAATTGGTTGTTTAACTGTGTCTCAGACTCTGAATCAGAAGTAGGACCAGGATTTAGCTCTATGTCTCCGGAAGTTAGTAACAATAACCTGATCACTTGTAAACAGTCACATAATAGACCAAAGAAACACTGTGGGCTTGGCAACACCGTAAATATGACTGTATCATCTCTAATAGAAGAAGTTAGATACTTGTCACCGACATGGGCAAAAAGAATCGGGATCAGCATCCTTCGGTAACCGGTGTCACCAAGCCCACTGAAGGAATCTCGCAAGAGCGTCCAGTATTTATGCCTGAAGTGGTCGCTATCTGATGATGTCACCGAGCTGATACGCTGACAGGCTTGATGCAAGTAGGGCGTTGTTTCTTGGGTGAGCCGTGGCGATGGCATGATGACCAGGTCAGTCGGCGCATGCTCTTCAGGAGTCCTTTCGAACGGAGGGTCCGTTGATCCCACGGCGAAGTGCGCCCGGCAGGCGATCTGGGCAAAAAGAATCGGGATCAGCATCCTTCTGTAACCGGTGTCACCAAGCCCATATATTATGTTGGTTATTTATTTTTATTTATTTATTAGTTACCTGCATCGCCCCGCAGGGCATTACAGCAGGGGGGTACAGACTTCATTTATAGGTATAAAGCAATTATTGCAGTGCATGGAAAAATGCTTCGTTAGATGTAATACATACAATGCTCGATGGCAAACTGTTCCAGTCCCGAACAGTTCTAACAAAAAAAGAATAACGCAAGACGTCTCCCTTGCAAGAAAATTCTCTGACCTTCAAGCAGTGGTCCAGGTGCCTGGATATATTGTTCGCGGTTTATGCCAGTTTTTGAATAATAAATCTCACGGAAAAATTTCAATCTGATGTACCTTCTACGGTCCTTCTACTCTTGCCAGTTAAGTTTTCGTTTGCTTTTCGTCATACTAACTTGCCAATTATAATTACGAAGAACAAATCTAACTGCCCTATTCTAAATTTTCTCTAATTTTCCTACACACTCAGATGTGTGTGGGTCCCAGCAAACACATCCATATTCAAGTATGGAGCGTACATAACTGAAATACAGCTGTGTTTTTAAGTTGCTTGGTAAATGGCTGAAATTCCGCCGTAGAAAACCCAAACGTGACGCTGCCTTATTTGCAATATAATTAATGTGCTTATTCCATCGTAAGTCCGATGTAAAAAAGACGCCTAGATATTTAAATGACTTGCTTATTTTGAGAGTAAAATCATTAATTCTATATCTATACGGATAATTAGCACGTTTTCTTGTGAAGGTGACGTGAACAGTTTTGTTTATATTTAAGGACATGTCCCAACGTACACACCAGTCTGCCACAGTATCTAAATCAGTTTGCAGGATTTCTGAATCAGAAGTGGAATTTACTACTCTGTAAACAACACAATCATCGGCAAACATCCTGAATGAAGACTGTATGCCAACTGAAATATCATTAATATACAGCAAAAACAAAAGTGGTCCCAATACTGAGCCTTGGGGAACTCCCGACGTAACTGGTGCATACTGTGAAGAAACACCGTTCAGAACAACAGCCTGCCTTCGTAACGACAGATATTCTGCAATCCACGCAATTACTTTACGATCCAGGTTATACGCTTTCAATTTGGAGAGAAGAAGACTGTGCGCGACAGCATCAAATGCTTTGCGGAAATCCAAGAAAACGCAGTCCACAATTTGTTGCTTATCGATTGCCGATGCCAAATTATGAACGAACTCTACCAGCTGCGTACTGCAGGAAAATCCACGCCTGAAACCATGTTGACTAGTGCATAGGAGATTGTGTTTGGTGAGATGGGCCATAACATTTCTAGCAGTTAACTTTCTTCGACTGTACTCAGCCGCTTTGTAATTTGAAATTTGTAGGTGGACAGCAAGATTACTCTCGGCGGTGTGGCTCAACAGATTGTGGTCATCTCGCCCCACTTTAAAAAATTACGCCGCCGCCGTCTGGAAAACGTTGAAGTAGCGCCATCTATCGTCCATGCGATGTATTACCATGTGATTATGCTACTTTTTCATACCTCACAAAGAGCGGGCGCCTACCGCCTTGAGGTCGAATATTTTTGACCAATTTGGGCCGAAAAAGCCTTTCGACTCTTTGGAGGGCCATTTTTTTACCTCAAGGCGCTAGGTACCCGTTCGCCATGAGGTATGAAATTGCCCGCCATTTTAAGACTAACCATAACTAAATGTTAACCTAATTAGGCGATATTGGTGTCTAACATGCTGTAGTCATTGAGCCCGTTACGAATATGCCATTAGTTAGATCCGCACGTTATCGGTTAATTAAATATAAGCCTCACGATAACTCAATATTAATTTATTTAGTCAGTTTTGGTATCTAACCTGTTCTACTCATCTAGATGATTTCAAATATCTAATTAGTTTTATGATAACCTCAAGAATTACCGAGTTGTAAGCGATTAAACATAGTCATGTGATCAGTTATTTATGGCGTCACAAAATCAGTGATGTCACCAATAAATCACAGATTCGATATACTAATTACGTCACCAATCAATCACCAATTGGGTTGCTATATCGAATTACGATAGGGCCGCCATATTGAATTCCTCGGACTTAGAAAATTTCACGCCGAAGGGAGGTGGTAGCATGCCCCAAGAAATCACAGAAACGTGATGAATAAGAGCTAACGCCCTTAAAAAGCTCGCGTCTTTTCCGCGCGCAATGCAAAGCCCACCAGTCGACGTCACTGCGCGGCGTACGTGTCACGTGACATTCTTCCATCTGGGCTGGAGCTGGCTGGAGAAGTAAGTGGCGACAAACTGTGCAGCGTCCGAAGCCGATGCTTTCGGACTTCTGAACCGCTGGCGAGCGGTTCAGACTAGCGGCAGCGCAGGCAAAGTGCGAAAGCAACACCGCGAAATTGAGTCCAACGAGCTGTTCTTGGCGTTTAACTTTTACGTTCAAATGCGGACGTGCTACAAGGGGCAGCAGTCAACCAGTTTCCCGAAGTAACCGAGCGCTAGCAGGTTCTGGTCACACAGTGGGTTCTCGCGTGCTTCATGTCGGTTAATGATTCACTGGGCTCGGCTGAGGGCTGTTGTTTTCGTTACTGCGAGGGTTGTACGCTGAAATTGATGCCGTCAGCTACGCAGGCTGTTGTCATCGAAAACGGACGCTTTTTCCTCCTGGCTGGCGAGAATGATGTGCCTGCAGCGAAACAGGCGACCCATCTGGGGCGGCAATCTGATTCTAGAATAAAGTTCTCCTGACTGACTGACTGACTGACTGACTGACTGACTGACTGACTGACTGACTGACTGACTGACTGACTGACTCACTGACTGACTGACTGACTGTGACAGGCAGGCAGGCACAGGCAGGCAGGCAGGCACAGGCAGTCAGGCAGGCACAGGCAGGCAGGCACAGGCAGGCACAGGCAGGCACGGGCAGGCAGGCACAGGCAGGCAGGCAGGCAGGCAGGAACAGGCAGGCAGGCACAGGCAGGCAGGCAGGCAGGCACAGGCAGGCAGACAGGCAGGCACAGGCAGGCAGGCACAGGCAGGCAGGCAGGCAGGCAGGCACAGGCAGGCAGGTAGGCAGGCAGGTAGGCAGGCAGGCAGGCACAGGCAGGCAGGCATGCAGGCACAGGCAGGCAGGCAGGCAGGCAGGCAGGCAGGCAGGCAGGCAGGCAGGGAGGCAGGCAAAGGCAGGCAGGCACAGGCAGGCAGGCAGGCACAGGCAGGCAGGCAGGAACAGGCAGGCAGGCACAGGCAGGCAGGCAGGCAGGCACAGGCAGGCAGGTAGGCAGGCAGGTAGGCAGGCAGGCAGGCACAGGCAGGCAGGCAGGCAGGCACAGACAGGCAGGCAGGCAGGCACAGGCAGGCAGGCAGGCACAGGCAGGCAGGCAGGCAGGCACAGGCAGGCAGGCAGGCACAGGCAGGCAGGCAGGCAGGCACAGGCAGTCAGGCAGGCAGGCAGGCACAGGCAGGCAGGCACAGGCAGGCAGGCACAGGCAGGCACAGGCAGGCACGGACAGGCAGGCACAGGCAGGCAGGCAGGCAGGCACAGGCAGGCAGGCACAGGCAGGCAGGCACAGGCAGGCAGGCAGGCAGGCAGGCACAGGCAGGCAGGCAGGTAGGCAGGCAGGCAGGCAGGCAGGCACAGGCAGGCAGGCAGGCACAGGCAGGCAGGCAGGCAGGGAGGCATGCAAAGGCAGGCAGGCACAGGCAGGCAGGCAGGCAGGCAGGCAGGGAGGCAGGCAAAGGCAGGCAGGCACAGGCAGGCAGGCAGGCAGGCAGGCACAGGCAGGCAGGCAGGCACAGGCAGGCAGGCAGGCAGGCACAGGCAGGCAGACACAGGCAGGCAGGCAGGCACAGGCAGGCAGGCAGGCACAGGCAGGCAGGCAGGCAGGCACAGGCAGGCAGGCAGGCACAGGCAGGCAGGCAGGCACAGGCAGGCAGGCAGGCACAGGCAGGCAGGCAGGCAGGCAGGCAGGCACAGGCAGGCAGGCAGGCACAGGCAGGCAGGCAGGCACAGGCAGGCAGGCAGGCAGGCACAGGCAGGCAGGCACAGGCAGGCAGGCAGGCACAGGCAGGCAGGCAGGCAGGCACAGGCAGGCAGGCACAGGCAGGCAGGCAAGCAGGCACAGGCAGGCAGGCAGGCAGGCACAGGCAGGCTGGCAGGCAGGCAGCCACAGGCAGGCAGGCAGGCAGGCAGGCACAGGCAGGCAGGCACAGGCAGGCAGGCAGGCACAGGCAGGCAGGCAGGCAGGCACAGGCAGGCAATCAGGCACAGGCAGGCAGGCACAGGCAGGCAAGCACAGGCAGGCAATCAGGCACAGGCAGGCAGGCAGGCAGGCACAGGCAGGCAGGCACAGGCAGGCAGGTACAGGCAGGCAGGCACAGGCAGGCAGGCACAGGCAGGCACAGGCAGGCAGGCACAGGCAGGCAGGCAGGCAGGCACAGGCAGGCAGGCAGGCACAGGCAGAGAGGCAGGCAGGCAGGCACAGGCAGGCACAGGCAGGCAGGCAGGCACAGGCAGGCAGGCAGGCACAGGCAGAGAGGCAGGCAGGCAGGCAGGCACAGGCAGGCAGGCAGGCACAGGCAGGCAGGCACAGGCAGGCAGGCAGGCAGGCACAGACAGGCAGGCAGGCAGGCAGGCAGGCACAGGCAGGCATGCAGGAAGGCAGGCAGGCAGGCAGGAAGGCAGGCAGGCAGGCACAGGCAGGCAGGCATGCAGGAAGGCAGGCAGGCAGGCAGGCACAGGCAGGCAGGCAGGCACAGGCAGGCAGGCAGGCAGGCAGGCACAGGCAGGCACAGGCAGGCAGGCAGGCAGGCAGGCAGGCACAGGCAGGCACAGGCAGGCACAGGCAGGCAGGCGCAGGCAGGCACAGGCAGGCAGGCACAGGCAGACAGGCACAGGCAGGCAGGCACAGGCAGGCACAGGCAGGCACAGGTAGGCACAGGCAGACAGGCACAGGCAGACAGGCACAGGCAGGCAGGCAGGCAGGCACAGGCAGGCAGGCACAGGCAGGCAGGCACATTCAGGCACAGGCAGGCAGGCACAGGCAGGCAGGCACAGGCAGGTACAGGCAGGCACAGGCAGGCAGGCACAGGCAGGCACAGGCAGGCACAGGCAGGCACAGGCAGGCAGGCACAGGCAGGCACAGGCAGGCAGGCAGGCAGGCAGGCAGGCAGGCACAGGCAGGCAGGCAGGCAGGCACGGGCAGGCAAGGGCAGGCACGGGCAGGCAGGCGGGCAGGCAGGCGGGCAGGCAGGCAGGCAGGCAGGCAGGCCGACCGACCGACCGACCGACCGACCGACCGACCGACCGACTGACTGACTTTCTGACTGACGGACGGACGGACGGACAGACAGACAGACAGACAGACAGACAGACAGACAGACAGACAGACAGACAGACAGACAGACAGACAGACGGAGGGACGGACGGACGGACGGACGGACGGACGGACGGACAGACAGTTTGCCTTTCGATCACAGCGAGTGGTTAATGAACTTGAACTTGAACGGCAAGGCTAGGCTAGGCTAATTAACGGCGAGGCTAAATAACGGCGAGGCTAGAGCTGCCCATTAGTGCTGCCACTGCTCCATTGTGTGGATATCACAGCATGGGCTTGATGTTTGCCGATATGCCCGCTGAATATGGGTTATGTTTGTGGGTTCGCCATGTCCAAAAATTCTGGGCAAAAGTATTTTCAACGGTAAAGTGTTTATGAACTCCATTTTTTCATGTATTGTAAGATTTCTCTACATCCGCAAATCTCCTGTCGGCAGGCTTGCATTTTTTTTTGCTGTGAACGTTTTTGTCATCGCCGAAAACGTTATACATTGTTTTTTTATGGCAACCTTAACTTCTCGATGCCAGCAATGGAAAATAAAACTTTAAAAGAAAGATTACTCCACGCATCGGAATAATGGACCACTACCTTCAAAATGTACATATCAGTACCTTTCAATATTCAAATATCCAAAATTTTCGTCCAAGAATGCTGGACATGTGCAAAGATTATACGCATTGGAGTAGCAGTCGGGATAGATGTGGGCGTACAGAATCAGATGTGGTCTGCAGGCGGCGCCAGGCATGATCCTGGGCCTTGGACAGTGTCTTGTGTCTCACCGGGTACCTGCGGCGGTCCAGTTGGCAGGCTCGTGTTGTTTATTAGTAGTTGTTGAGTGTATCCTTGTGGGCACCCTCGGCATGTCCTCCCGCGTCTGCCCGGTAGGCTAATTCACGGACGGTGCTATGGGAAGAAATGTATCCCGCCCTCTACCCTGGTATGACAGCGGTGGTGACAGACGTGAACGACAGCAACCTCAGTAGTTGCACACTACACGAAATCGACACACAAAGATAGCCGAAGAGACAGTCATCGCGCTTTACCTCTCCGCCACCACAGCAACCACCATTATAAGACTCCAAACGCGCTGTCCAAAACTACGCACGCGGCTAGATCTCTGCCTCTGTGCAACGAGTCTGGCAACTCTGTGCCTCTGTGCACAGCCAAACTTTCAATTTTGTTGGGCTCAATGGGCCTCGGCAACTATGAAATATTGTACGATACTGTTATGAGCATATGATGGCAATTATCTAACTTCCGATGCGTTGCAAAATCTTGTTTTCAAAGTTTTGTGGCGATAGCTACACTACGCTACCTCTTTAACCCTTCAGTGTGGCACCATTTGAGGTCCATGGCGGCGCCGTTGGTCACGTGGTGCGTCCCTTGGTCACGTGGGTTGGTCATGTGGTGCGGAGCAGCTGCTGCTGCCTGCGGCGCGCAACAGCTGTGCGCATGCGCCGCGTCAAGTCGGACGAAGATGGAGAAGGAACGCCTAGCGAAACGGAGCGGCGAGAGACTGACTGCAATTCGACTGAGAGTTCCACTCGGTCAGATGCAGCTATCGCGTCACTCGAGGTTTAGCCAGAGCTAAACCACAGCCATTTTTGTCCTGCGCTCTCACCGAGTAGTTAAGAAACGCATTTCAACAGCGCTAAAGATGGGACGCAAAGATGGAGACACCACAAGCGCCCCTGGTGTCTCCTTCCTTGCGTCCCGTCCTTTGCGCTGTTTCAAATATGAACGTTAACCAACAAGCCCAATTCAAAGCACTTGTATAGTAAGAAAGGCATAGAAAAACTACAGGGACAATTATTTACATTCCCTGTGAGGAATATGATAGCATCAGAGTCAGCGAATTTTATGACCAACCACAACACCAGGTTTTTTTTCCGTGATGAGGCTTTTGTTTACGGTGATGCAGGTGGAGAGAAAGGATGGGGAAGAGAAGTGACGGGGTGTGGGTGTGCTTGCCTCTGACAACACCTTGCCTTCGCTAAGGTGGAACGCGCTGCTGAATATTTGCGCATAGTTTGCCGTAGCTCATACTGTACGTTTCGCTGCTGAACCCCTGTTGACTCTGCATCCGCTGCACGAAATGCTGCAGGTGCTTCGCGTCTCTGTGGCTTTGTTTTGATGTCTGCGGTATGTCTATTTGTATTCTGTCTTCGCACTCTCGTCCGGACTTGGCTACTCGAAGAGCTGAGTTTTCGCGGATTCTGCTCTTCCGTTCGAGACCTGGTGTCAGCTGCAAGCCTTGTGCGTCTACTGGGTCCAATATCAACATGGTGTCAGAAGCAGTCGCTCAAAGGCATTTATTAGACAAGCGTTTTATTAGTCCTAGCGTGTCACGTCATCACACCTAACGATACTCCGTCTGGCAGTGGCGAAAAAAAAAAGGGAAAAGGCTCGTGCCCGCAAGCGCCTGGTGGCGAACAATGGGCACCGCGTTTCCCCCACCTCGTCTCGTGACCCCTCTGCCAAATGCACGTGTTCCTCTTCCCACTCCTGCGCCGCGTCTGTGCTAACATCGCTGAGTTCTCGGGAAAGGAGCCATTAGCAGCTTCCACTACAAAACACGCGGTTTCTCTTCCGATCCCCCGATTGGCGCCTTCGCGAAGAAAGCGGCGAGATAACATCATCCTGCCCTTGTCATCACTGTGGCGGTAGCGCCGGTCTTTCCAGTGGTGGAGCCCGCGGTCCAAAACCTTCGCACCTCTCTATTCAAAATGACGAAAGGGAGGCGGCTAGGGAGATGATACGTCCGTGAGTAATTAGTCAGGTCAATTCGTAAACGTGACTCAGCAGAAGTAGAGTCAGCTTTGTGATGAAAGGCATCTGGAAAAATGAGCTCCATGTCTACTGTCTGCAGCTGAAATTGGTGTGGTGAGAGGAGCAGACTGTGTGCCAGGCTACAGTCGCAGTGGGCTCGGCAGCACTGCGTCGGCCGGATTGCCTAATATGCCTCACCATTGCTTTGTGCAGCTTCTCATCCTCACTCGTTCCTGGCCACACGGTTTGAGCTCCAATCGCACTGGACCCTTTGCTACTGCGAGCGCATCGTCCCGGGAGGCGGCCGTCGCCACGGAGGAAATCCACAGGAACCGCCCGTCAGCAGCCCCAGAATCACTGGCACCTGACCTTCAGTCCTGCCCAGCAGCACCACCCCCGAAACCGGAGACTGCGCACAACTTCCGCGCATCACATCACTCAAACCACCACCGACAACAACGTCACCGTATATCAGACAGCCTACAATCAACATCCACTTCAGTGGGCTTGGCAGCACTTGCGTCGGCCGGCTTGCGTAAAATGCCTCACCTTTGCTTTGTTCAGGTAAAACATTCTTACCCTCTTTTTGCTAAGCGTACTAGTTTGCTGGCCTGGTTGTGCTGCCGAGTCGAGGTTATTGCATTTCTCTTTCAACCGAGTGCACACGTGTATTGCTTGATCTTTTAGTCCTTTGCGGCGATATCGAGCCAAATCCTGGCCTACGACTTGCGCTGGCGCCGATAGCAACAATGACGTGTTAGTGGCACTGGACGATACCAAGGCTGGTCAGGCATCTATTCTGGGAGAAATGAAAGCAATTCGTACTCAACTGGCTGAACACGAGAAAGCGTTTCAAGAAATTAAAGCTAGGCTTGCTGTAATTGGTTACAACTGTGCTTCTAAATTTAAGCTCTCTTAAATAGCAATTTGATAGCCTCCAGTGTCTCGCTGAGAGTACCGTTAGGAGACCTTGTGCGTAGAATGGATCACTATGAGGATCAGTCTCGTCGTCCTAATGTTTTGTTTTTTGTTGTAAATGATACTGATCGTGAAACTTGGGTGGAATCTGAGAAGTTAATTATCGTGGTTTTGTGATATCAAGTTTAATGTTTCAGTCGAACCAATGTACGTCGAACGAGCACACCGACTCGGGCGTTTTGAGAGTAAGAAAATTATGCCAATAATGGTAAGGTTTGCGCAATCAGGATCAAAGAACAGGTACTTACTAATGCAAAGAAACTGAGAAGGGCCAATTTTAGCATTTCCGAAGACTATTGCCAGAACACACGCCCAGCTCGTAAAAACCTCGTCCAGTTTGCAAAAGACCAATGTGAGAAGTTCACCCTGCGGCACAACAGGACTATCAAAAGCAATACCACATACACATTTGATCAGGATTCTCAACAGGTTGTACCTTGCACCCCATGGCTACCTCCTAGTCCCTCGCACGGCGCTGCTCTTAACTCTGTATCTTTCGTTTACACCACCTTAAGAAGCCTTCTTCCTAAACACGACGCTCTAACAAGTCTCATTGATACCACTAAATGCAATATCATTGTCCTAACTGAAACTTGGCTTAATGAACTAATAGATTACAAAGAAGCGCAGATAATATTCCCGAACTTCGATATTTTTCGGCGCGATCGCGAAGGCATGCAAGGCAGCGGCGTGCTGATAACCACCCACCGTAAGCTTCAATGCTTCGATTTAAAAACTGAATCGCCCCTTGAAATATTGTTCATCTGCTCCATCGCCTATTTTCCGCCCATTTTAATCTGCATCGTGTGCCGTTCTCCAGACAGCGACGCTTCGTTCGTTCCACTATTTCATGACGCTATTAACAATGTAACCTCAAAAATTCCGCATGCTAGTGTCTTTATATTAGGCGATTTTAACTTCCTGACGATAAACTGGTTTCGCCCTTCTGAGATCGCATCAGATTCCGCAGAATGTCATTTTATGAACGCATGTCAAACCTTTGCTTTAACCAGCTAGTCTCTTCCCCAACAAGACAAACTGCACAATCATCTAGCATACTTGATCTGATACTAACGTCCCAGCCAGAGAACCTGTTATTGTAGCATTACTGTAGCACTTACTGTAACATTAACCGTGAACTTGAGAATTTCTGTGCTTGGTACGTTCCTTATTGATTTTGAACAAAGATCTACCGAGACTAACTGGCTTCTCTTTAAGAATAAAATGAATAACCTCATCCAACTGTACATTCCTACAATTACTCTCAGTGAGCGCGTTTCTACCCCTTGGTTCAATAATACATTAAAACGCCTCAATAACAAGAAGAAAAGGCGTTTTCGGGCTGCGCGTGGAAAAAATATTATGAAGCTGAAAAGATTTATAACGCCCGAGTTTTTAAATCTGAGCAAACAGTTTTTTAACACCACACTCCCCAGAATGTTGCGCACAAATCCTCGTCAGGCACTTTTTGAGACGAAACTGTCTCAAAAAGTGTCTCATTTGCCCCTCTGTTATTGGTCGGCCATCGGCGGCGGCCATTTTGCTTTTTGCGTCACTGACTGACGTCATAGATGGCCCAGAAGTGTTGACGTTGGCCACCTAATTATGCGGGCAGATTGAGACGAATTTTTGAGACTGGGAAATGTATTCTCAACGCGTTTGAGAAGCAAAATGGCTGCGGTTGATTTCGCCATACGCGGCTGGCCGCGCGTGCAACGGCGTAGGAGAGTGCACGAAGACGGTTTTGACTTGCCAGACAGGCTGTTTCGTCGCCAATTTCGACTCAGGAAGGAGACTGCACAGTGGCTGTGCGATCAACTCACCGATGAACTGGGAGGTGCACTGTCAGTGCAGCGACAGGTGTGCGCGCTGCGCTTCTTCGGCACCGGCGGATTTCAAGGCGCCGTGGGAAATGAGGGCAACGTCGCTATAGCCCAGCCCACTGTCAGCAAGTGTGTGCGGCGGGTGTCAGCAGCTATTGTCACAGTGGGGTCGCGGGATGGTTGGGTGCTGTTCCCGGCGAGCCCGGAAGAGAAGGCGGCGGTGAAGGAGGGCTTATTTCGCCACGGCAGCATCCCCGGCGTCGTTGGGTGTATGGATGGCACGCTTATCGCCATCAAGGCACCACGGGGCGATGCTGCACACACGGCCGCCTTTTGGAGCCGTAAGGGCTACTACGCCCTCAACACGATGATAGTAGGCTTCGCTCTCCATTTTTGACTGCATGTTCGGCTGCAAGCTCGGGCCTTAATGGCGGAAGTTCACAACTAAGCTTGTGGTGTGCTTTCTCTCACAGGTGTGCGACTCCAACATGAAAATTATAGCTGTTGACACCCGCTGCCCGGGATCGGACCACGCCTTTTCATGGCACTATTCGTGGCTGCGCCACGAGATAGAGCAAGGACTGCTGCAAGGTGGCGAGTTTCTTCTGGGTAAGCAATAAGAAACCCCCACCTCGGTTACAAATTCCGTGGTGAGGCAAAAATGAAAACCGAAAGAGGTTATCGAGGCTTACTTCACCTCCAAAAAGGGTGACAACTGTGTCGGTTCGTCTGAATTATGTCCAGCAAAGAAACATCGAAATCTTACATGGGTACATTGGGGCTTTCCATTCCTACTAATCACACAGGACCTGTCGATAATGTATTCTCACTGCGCACGGTGTGTTTTTATAAGTTTCCGTTTTCACAAAAAAGTCAGTTGCAAGTTCTGGGCTTTGTGTGTGCGTCTTTGTGCCTCTTGTTGACCGGTCGTCTTCACGCATTTTTTTTTTTGGACGTTGCTATGAATCTGCTGCCATTGTATCAAGAGTGTTGAGATTTAGGACGACAAAGGCCAGGCTTAACTGAACATCATTTCTGTTATTCAGGGGACAGTGGCTACCCTTTGGAGCCCTGGCTTTTAACACCTGTGCCAGGGCATCCCAGTCTGGCCTCTCTAGAGGGGTTATACAACTCAGCACACAGCTCCATGCGATCCGTCGTGGAGCGCGCCATCGGCGTGTTGAAGAGACGCTTCCAGTGCCTGCAAAGCTACTGGACGCTCCAATATGAGCCGGAGCGAGCGGCCCTCATAATCGGAGCATGTGCTGCGCTGCACAACCTCTGTGTGAATGACCCCTTGCCAGAAGGAGACGTGGATGCCACTGACCCGGACGACAATGAGCCACCTCCGGCTGCAGTCTACACGCAAGGCGCTGCAAGCTGCCTTACCTACCTGCGGGGGAGAGCCGTGCGCAACGGTATTGTTGAGCTTTTTCGGAGAACTCGTCTCCGGAGGCTGACATACCTGCGCACGGTGCGTCGTCAGTTGCGGCGGCAACTCCAGCGTCGCCAGCACTGAGCCCATCGACACCACCTCGCAAGGTAGCTAGCAAAGGTGCTCATTTGTGCAACACAGCAGCCACGGTTACTGTTGGCAGCGTCATCCCCTCGTGTCAGTGTACAGTGTACACTTGTGTGTGAGCAACTCTGCATTGTGGCTGTGCCCTTAGCCGCAGCCCGCCAAGTGCCGACTTTTATTTTTTTTTGTTTCCTGTGTGTGCCTACAAGCTGCCGGCGCTGAAGAAGCGCAGCGCGCACAACACCTGTCGCTACACTGAAAGTGCACTCGCCTGCGAACCTCCCTGTTCATTGGCGAGTTGGTCGCACAGGAACTGTGCAGTCTCTTTCCCGAGTCGAAATTGGCATCGAAACATCTCGTCTGGCAAGTCAAAACCGACTTCGTGCACCATCCTATGCCGTGTGTGTATGTGTGCGTGCGTGCTTAAGTGGGTGAATAAAAAGTGTACTGTTAAAACAAAGCACTGAATGTTTGTGATGCTTATTGAAATGAGGAAGTCCCACTGAAGCAATTTTTTTGCTCTATATGCATTCAAGGGCCGAAATGATTTTGATGGACATATTGTAGTGCCAGAGATGTCAGGTGCTCTTTGTTGGTATTTCAGTTAAATTTGAAAGGTGTGCTTGCACCCTGTATTTAAGAATAAATAAAAAAGACACAACCAAAGAGGACAACACACCTCATTGCGCATCCCCAACCGTGATGACATCAGTGGACAGAAGGGCCATCCTTCAAACTCACCAAGTCTGCCCAGTAGCATCATCGATTTAGGAGACGCGTGGTGAGGTGTGTTGTCCTCTTTGGTTATGTCCTTCTGTAAGGAGGGTTTTTTATGTATTCCTAAATTACAGGGTGCAAGCACACCTTTCAAATTTAACTGAAATACCAACAAAGAGCACCTGTACACATCTCTTGCGCTACAATATGCCCATACAGCTCATTTCAGGGTTCCTTTCAGCATGCACTTTATTTTTTTTTTTGAGCAGCATTTATCCCAAGTGTTTTTATTTGAACAGACAGGTGCAAAATGCACTGCTTGCATTACCATGAATCTTCACGTGTGGTACACAAATTGCAACATACAAACATGATAAACATGGCAAGACTAGCGGCCTACGTGTTACCACAGCTTCTACGTGAGTTATACAAACAGAAAACGCACTTCCCCACACGTCTTTAACCATGGTACACATCTAAAGCAATGCTCTATAAGTGTGTAATATATTTCGCCTGACTAGAATATGTTTATCACCTACAAAATGCATGAATATCAATACGACGACGTGTGATGAAGTTCTGCTCAATGGCAAACCCTAGCAGTTCCGAGAAGATTGACGCACAACGTAATGCATCACGAATATGGCAAGTTGTACTGTCAGAATGACTTTAACACGACAAAATTCTCATTCATCATCATCAGCCTGACTACGCCCCTTACAGGGCAAAGGCGTATTCCATGTCTCTCTAATTAACCATGTCCTTTGCCAGCTGCGTCCACAGTGTGCCCGCAAACTTCTCTCATCCGCCCACCTAACTTTGTTCCGCCCCCCTGCTATGCTTGCCTTCTCTTGGAATACACTCCGCTACCCTTAAGGAGCAGCGGTTATCTTGCCTTCCAATTACATGCCCTGCCCAAGGGATATCGGTAAACTGCCATTCATGATCTGAGAGAACCGGTCATATCCGCTCCAGTCCATCCTTATCCGTCTAGTTTTTTCCGTCTCATGATCCGGATCAGCTGTCACTGCCAATTGTGAACTGCTGTTCCCTTGCTAGGCTGTAGAAGATTACTTTGGCTTGCTGCATGTTAATTTTTAGACCCACCGTTCTGCTCTGCTGAACTCGTTCCTCACCTGAGTGACTCAGCAAGGCAATGTCATCAGCGAATCGCAGATTATTTAGGTATTCTCCATTTACTCTTATTCCCAACTGTTCCCTATTCAGGCCTCAGAATACCTCCTGTAAACAGGCGGTGAATAGCATTGGCGAGATCGTGTCTCCTTGCCTGATGCCCTTCCTTATTGGAATTTTATTGCTGACTTTATAGAGGACTATGGTAGCTGTACAGTTCCTATATATATCTTCCAATATTTTGGCATAAGGCATGCTAAGCCCCGTCGTGGCATCTCAGTGTTTGAAGTATTCTGCTACCGATCTGGAGCAGGTTAACTGTCAGCCATGGGGTCACATTGCGATGGACAAATCGTGCGCGTGTGCTGCGCAATGTGTAGACACGTTCAAGAACCCCGTGGTGTAAATTAACCCGGAGCCCTCTACAGCATTGTCCCTATAAGCACATGTGTCACATCGGGTCGTTAAAGCACACAATTAAGTGAATGTGCGAAGTAGGAAAATTAATGAACATATGAAAAACCAAACACTGACTAGATATAGCATACCTTGTGTGTCTTGCAGAAGGTAAAAAGGTAACATCTAAAGACGAAATCAAAGTAAATAGTACATATCACACACCTTGTGTGTCTTGCAAAAGGTTGCAAGGTACCATCACAAAAATTGACACACACACTTCAGACTGGTTATGTGCGGGAATGCGAAAGCATGTGCGTATGACACCACCTGGAACGCTGTACGAGAAATGGTTGGTTGCAATTTTGACACGAATGTAGCAGGGAAAAGTTGCGCCATATTGAACTCAGCCAGTGGGGGGTGTGTAAGGCGAATGTCATGTATATGACCGTCAGGGAAGGCGGCCCTCAGCTTGCCTTGTGCGCCATGCGACCACGGGATGACGACAAATTTATCCTGACATGACTGGGATTTTCTATACCGTCTGCGAGTGCTCATACATGCCGTCCAGTTTTCTCGTAGGGGGACTAGCAATGCTTCCACATTGAAACACGAAACCAAAGTGGACAACGAATATTGCACAGCCTGTACACTTCACACAAGTTAAAAAGTACAAAAGGAAAAAAAAACATTCATACATAAGCCCCCTGCACCTGGCAGGGAATTAAAAAAATATTCTGCACCTTGCAGAAGGAAAACAAATATATGCATAATACCTGCACCTGGCAGGGAATTAAAAAAATATTGTGCACCTTGCAGAAGGGAAACAAATATATGCATAACGCCTGCACCTGGCAGGGAATTAAAAAAATATTGTGCACCATGCAGAAAGAAAACAAATATATGCATAACGTCTGCACCTGGCAGGGACTTAAAAAATATTCTGCACCTTGCAGAAGGAAAACAAGTATATGCATATCGCCTGCACCTGGCAGGGAATTAAAAAAATATTCTCCACCTTGTAGAAGGAAAACAAATATATGCATAACGCCTGCATCTGGCCGGGAATTAAAAATTATTCTGCGTCTTGCAGAAGGAAAAAAAATGGAAAAACAGGTAAAAAAGGAAAAAAGAGCCCCACCGAACAAGTTACTGCGGTGGCTGTACCTGATTCTGCAAGACACGCATAATAAAGGCCAGCGCAAGTACCACTTGCTCGGTGAGGCGCACTGTGTCAGCCCTTGCTGCATCGGCAGTCCGCACCATCTACGCCCCAGTTTGCTTCACGACAGCAGTCACTTCCCTCACTGCCGCCGTGAGGCTGCGGACTTCTGTTGCTGTCTGGCGTAGGTGCTGTACATAAAAGGAGCTTCATTTGCACACTTAACAGACATAGAGGGCTCGTTTCGCATAAAGATGACCTACTGAAATGTCTCTAGAGGTCAGGCATAGGTTTCGAACTGTGGACAGCATGTTGCATGCAGCTACTTCTCCTTCACTAAATGTGGTGGGTGCTGTCTGCACATACCTCCAGGAGGCGTGCGTGAAACGCGATGTCCTCAACATTGCGGGCTGCGAGGAGGTCGTTGGTGCGCCGGGTCGCCGCTAGCAGCTGGCGCACTTCCTCCGTCCGCGTGCTCCGCTCCTGCTGACTCGGACGGCCCGGCACCACAGTTGGCTGCTCCTGTGCAGCTGTCAAAAGGAGAATGTCACTGACTGTACACTTGTCATATAGCCGAGCACGATGAGCAATAACCTGACTGTTTGGTGCAATATTTCAGAGGGCTGTTGACATGCATACTGGGGAACAGTACATAAAAGCATTCATAGTCAGCGGTATGACGAAAACAACATTGTTTCAATGTGCACATTTGTGTCACCATCGCAGACACCACAGTTCCCGTTGTAAGAAGAAAAAGCTTGCACAAGGTACCAGTGGTGCATATGAAAGACACTTCTGTGGGTGGCCGCCGCGGTGGCTGAGTGGTTATGGCGCTCGGCTGCTGGCCCAAAAGACGCAGGTTCGATCCCGGCCGCGGCGGTCGAATTTCGATGGAGGCGAAATTCTAGAGGCCCGTGTACTGTGCGATGTTAGTTCATGTTAAAGAACCCCAGGTGGTCGAAATTCCCGGAGCCTTTCACTACGGCGTCTCTCATAGCTTGAGTCGCTTTGGGACGTTAAATCCCCATAAACCAAACCAAACTTCAGTGGGTATTGTAAAGTGATACTAATAGTCTACTCCGGCAAATGGTATTAATGGTAGGTAGCTTGCGAAATGGATAATGTGCAGCCTGATATTGGAACACCAACTCACAGGCTGTGCCACAAGGCATGTCCTCCAGCTCCTTTTCATCCGGGGGGGGGGGGGGGGGTGTCATCTATGTGAATTCATTCCAGAAGACACCACTGCTTAGTGGACAGTTTCAGCAGAGCATGTAGTGGCGCAAAACACACGGTTACTAGGTACTGAGACACAAGAAGAAAAACAGCAGTACCAAGAGGGCAAGATAGTACAAGGTACATAACTCGAGGTTGCATTTGTTACCTCAGCATTCGCATCCCTTCCTAACTAAACGAAGAACCACAATGAGGTCAACAATGTGTACAAGTTGTTAGGTGTACATATCAAATGACTAAAAATTCACTTACCAGGTGGAGAGCGCGCCTCTGCCTGCTGCAGGCCGATTGTCCCTGGTACCTCCCCCACGGACACACGGGTCTGGTTCTGCAACAGGCACAGCGCCCCACGTTCATGCACGAGTGTCTCGAAGTTCATTCTGTGTGTGCATTTCTCACAGTACATGGCCCCGAGGTTGACATTCATTGTTCTTCATTAGCCTCCACTATCATTCCCCCTTCATTATTAGTAACGTCACCGCGGCTTACCACATACCTGGCTGGAGGAAGAAAACATGGGAGCTGCGACGCCTTGCACGAGGCCTGGCGCCCGCAGCTTGCACACACGGCCTGGAAGCCCCGGCAGCCTGCCGCCTCCAGTGCCTCTGCGACAGGATGCGGAGAGGCATATTCAAGGGCCATTCGACAGACCGTTGTTGACATGCGCACCTTCCCGCTGCCAAAAGCTGGACCTCCTCCCTCTTACACCGGGCACACCACACCTGCCACGTGTGGCGCCAGAGGGGCACACTTTTGACAACGGGGCCCACGGCGTTGAGCAGGTTCGCAAGCTCCTGCTACAGCTCGCGCCTGCGAGCCGCCGTGTAGCCCCCGGAAAGGGGTGAGGCAGCGTGAGCTAGCGCCGGGTGCTGCTCCATGAACTCAACCATTAGCTCGTACTGTGCTTTCCACACGCGCGTGCACGCCTTGGCAGACATGGCCATTTCAAATGACACCGGTACCTCATGCCAATTCCGCCAGCGATTTCTTAGTATCGGTCAGGGAATGAAAAAGGGAATAATGGGGAATGCACAGCTTGGCTTCACGAGGACGTGCGCTATATATATAACTTGGGTTCACACAGCAGAGCATAGACGTGCGCTCTATTGCAACAACTTATACAAGGTTACGAAGCAGCAAGGATGGAGCAAGACGGTTGGTAGTGTGCGCCAAATCGTTTTTCTCGTCCTTGGTCGTTCCTTACTTACACACCTACATACAATGAACAGACGATCATGCAGCCATACAACTTTATTTCGCCCCATATGTCACACTTCCCGGTCGTTTTGTATTTAGCAAACAAAAAACAGAACCACACGTCAACCCAAGAGCATTTTTGGGCCATTGTTGTCATCGATAAGCAAATACACACTTACCACTATATGTTGTCCTCGTCGATTTTCGAGCCCAGCATTCCTTGTAAGTTGATATCCGCATGCCGTAGCGTTCACTGCCTTCAATCAGATTTTTCTGCGCACTTAAGACATCTTAAAGTACCTTGATTTTAGACGACACGCAAAAAATCGGGGACTAGCCGTGGAATCAGCTGTTTTCTTGCAAGCCGCCATGCTCACTCGATACCACTGCCAGCGCGCCCTCACGGCGGAAGAAGTTACCCTACAGCAAATTTATTTGAAAAAATGAAAACCCTTCTAATTTTCATTCGCATTATTAACTTTACAACACAGTTAATTACCAAAATAAAACATTAGTTGCTTTCTTCATTGCGCTTCTGTTTATTTTTTGACTAACATGTTCAAGCTTTACTGCTCACAGCACACTTTCGCGGCAACAAAAGTGACTGAACAACCAATTAAATTGAAAAACTGAAAACACTGCTTGTTTAGCTTAGTGCTGTTGAGTTTTAAATACAGTTTCTTAGCAAAATAAAGCATTACTCGTTTTTATTCACTGCGTCTTTACAGCAAAACATCAGTCTACGGTCCTTTGTCGTGCGAATAGCGGTTTCGGGGCGGAGCCCTGCTACTAGCCACCGCAACCTTGCTCCGCATTGGCCAATTCCGCGGTCGGCATCTCTCGGTGTCGTCATTTTGACGTCACGATATCAAAATTGAGACAGTTTTTGATAGCGATGCGTAATTGCGGCCAGATCACGTCCTCGGTTATTTTCGGCGAACGTTACATCTAGCAGCATCATCGTTGAAATCACAAGCCTCTCTTACATTTGTACGGCCTGAATTTGAGTATGCATGCGCTATCTGGTGCCCTAATCAAAATAATCTTTTGTAATACGCTAGAAGCAATTAAAAACCGCGCCGCTAGGTTCATATTTTCTGCTTATTCTTATTATGGAAGTGTCGCTAAACTAAAAGGCAATGCTCATCTCACAAGTTTAACTAGCCGACGTCACATCGCAAGATTATGTCTATATCACAAGTTCTATTATCATGTTCCGCACGAGTCTCTTATCATCCTAGCCCACCGCACCTCAGGCTGCACGAACCATGAAAAGGCCTATCCTCCAACTGTCCCAACATCTGCTCATCTGTCCTAATTTTTTGTGCGCACCGCGAAGGACTGGAATGACTTGCCCAGCCGCGTTGTGCTTAGTGCTGATCCATCACTATTCAAGTCATCAAATGAAGCAATGTTATGCCCTGTTACCCACTCCCTCATGTAATACCCCTTCAATCAGGCCTTTGAGGTAGTAATAAATAAAATAAATAAATGCGGTATACTTGCCCTCATCGGGCTTGCTGCACAACGCTGGACCCATCTGTTGAGGTTCGGCCAGACGCTGTTTGGAGAACGGTTGAAATTTAACCGCGTTTAAAATGAACGCGGGTTTAAAGGGAGAGCAGGCCGTAGGGAAGCTCGTCAACTTTATTTCCCTTGGGACACCAGTAGCCCCACAAGTTCGTGCTGTGGGTAAGCGCGTCTACATGTCCAAATCCGTCTCCTTTGGGATATGGCGACACCCGTCCAAGAAAAAACACGCTCACTACGTTGTGTCCTTCCTTTTCGTTTTTGTAGTTTGTCTTGAAAATAAGGTTCGCAAGATTTTAAACATGCATGCTTTTTTTTCTTTGAACGGTGTGCGTCATGGTGGAAGTGGTGGTGGTTGTGGTTTTATTAAGAATAATAGTAAAAAGGAAGGAAAAGATTTTTGCTAACCCCGCTATCTGCCATCGATACTGAAGCACCTGAGCTGGGGCAGCGGAAATAAAGGATAGCAGGCAGAATGGAGAAATTAAATGAAAGAGGTGAGGGGACAGGAAGAGAGGATAGGGAGAGAAGTAATATGTACAAACTATTTACACAATAAGAAATGTGTCCAGGTTGTGCGCGTGATTAGTTCATTTTAGAGGAATTAAATCACACGCGCACAGTACTGTGCTGGTTACAACTGGAGTGGGGCGTCCAGTTATTTATCGTTCAAGGTAGAACTCGCGGAGCGTTCGGTCACTGCGTGTAACTACCTGACGGAGAACAGAAGGGACGTCAAGCCTGTGTGTTCGAGGAATGCACAGAGGCTCACCAAAGTTTGCTCACGAGTGCGCGCACTGCCCTGCGGCCACAATAGCGTCTTGATAGAGTCTGGTAGTATGCCCTGCGTCCTATAGGCCGCGAGCATATCGCGACGAGCATCGGCGAAAGCGGCACAGTGAAGGAGCAGGTGTTCTAGTGTTTCCACTGCACCGCATCCGTCACACACATCACTCGTCGCGATTCCGTGACGCACCCGTCGTTCCCCGGGCCACACGCAGCCAATGCGCGCGCGGAGGATCATTTCACGTTGTGACCGTGTAAGTGCGCGACAGCCGGTGACACTGTCGATGCGCTCACCTCCCGTGATGCGTGGGTCAGGGTGCTGCTTTCGGAGATGGTCGTGGATGGCCGCACGCACGTCCTCCAGCGCAAGGGGCAGATCGCTGACAGGTAGTTGGTGTGCAGCGGTCACGAGGTCGTCAGCTTCTTCATTGCCGGCGATGCCGCAGTGACCGGGCACCCACTGTGCACGCACGGCACAACCTCTCTGCGCGAGGCGCTCGATGCGCGAGCGAATTTCCCGCACTAGTGGGGTACCGCGGCCGTTAGATTGCAGGCGGCTGAGGGCGGCGCGGGAGTCGCACAGCAGAGCACTCCTGGGCGGTGGTGGGCCGAGGGTGAGCAGCAAGTCCAGCCCGAGCCGGATCCCCATCAACTCCGCCATGGTGGAGGAGCCCAGGAAGGCTGCGTGTTGGTGGCTGTGCAGTCGCAGGGCGGGGATGGTGGCCGCCGCAGCAAGGGAACAGCTGTCGCGGGCCACTGAGCCGTCGGTGTACACGAGGAGATGGTCCTGGAGGGAACGAGTTAAATTATCCGAGGAATCCAGATATGTTTACGGAGCATGCATTCTCGTAGCCATACTGAACTCTGAGTCCTACAAACTTTATTCGCGATTTCATCCTTGCTCGCTAGAAAATTTAGCAGAACGTACTGCTTCGCGAGCGTGCGCTGTACGATGATGTTGATGAAATATGCAGTAACAGGTGGCGAGAGAGACAGCATGCAAGTGGTTACCTGCGTGTGGCCATGTAATAAAAAGCCGCGGTTCGCGGTAAAAGGCATTTGTACGGAAACGAATGCGAGCGCGCGACTTTACTGGGCCAGTAACGTCATCTAGTGCGGCCGAGTGTAGGTACGAGAAATAATGCGCCCATAGACCTGAAGGTCGCGCTTGAAGTTGCTTCGGGTAAAAACTCCCCAACGAACTTTTTTCTGTGTAGTTCACAGCGCAGATTCAAAGCAGATTCAAAGCAAACCAATAGAAGTTAGGCTTTATCGATAGATTATTGCTTTGTATTAATCAACAGACTACTATTACTAAAAACGGATTTTGTATAAGCTAGAAAAGACCGAGAAAAGTAAGGTATCGCCACCATTGGCCGCTTACGCAGGAAAATCGCGCTGACGCCAGACAGTTCTTAGTCACTTATCTTCAGAATAGACTACATTTCAATTCACTTCCAAATAATAATAATAATTGGTTTTTGGGGAAAGGAAATGGCGCAGTATCTGTCTCATATACCTTTGGACACCTGAACCGCGCCGTAAGGGAAGGGATAAAGGAGGGAGTGAAAGAAGAGAGGAAGAAAGAGGTGCCGTAGTGGAGGGCTCCGGAATAATTTCGACCACCTGGGGATCTTTAACGTGCACTGACATCGCACAGCACACGGGCGCCTTAGCGTTTTTCCTCCATAAAAACGCAGCCGCCGCGGTCGGGTTCGAACTCGGGAACTCCGGATCAGTAGTCGAGCGCCCTAACCACAGAGCCACCGCGGCGGGGCTACGCTTCCAAACGCTGATCACGGAATCCTTTTGATGTCGCCAATTTGAGTCAAGTGGATGGAAAAAAGTGCTGCATTTTTAAATCCTTTTTTTCTCTGTGACAAATCTATCTTTTGCTGCCAAACATCAACGTAGCTATCAAGAGCTATAGCTTGGATTTGACTAAAAAATAAATAAGGCTGCAGCTGTCCTTAGTGTCAGTTTCAATGGCTGCGAAGTCTAATTTGCTGCCTCACCACATTGCACCAACAAGCCTGCGTCCTTAGCGCTTGGTCTGCAACCTTAAAGGGTCTGAACTTAGGCAAGTCTCATGTCACTGGAAATCGCACGGAACAGGTTTCACATTGCCAGGTGTCGCTTGAACAAGAAACGTCGAAGAGCTGAAGTCGTTTGGCCTCTCCAGCAAAACGTGCACTGTAGGCCACCCCTAGTGTTCCAGATTAATAAGAGCTCTTTATTTTCCCAACAACGTCACAATATGTGATCAGGTGCTATAGTAGTGGCCCATTAGCGACGATGACAATGTTTCTGCGCCGGCGAGGAAACAGATGCTCTGAGCCTCCGCTGGCGGTCAAAACGGATCGTATGATTCGTAGTCTATACCCCTGCAGCAATGAAACATTCAGGATACTATTGTTTGGCGACCTGTAGCTGTTGAAGTCATGCCTGATTCCATTTCTTTCAATGTAGTTAAATATACGACTAAGCCTTCTGAACTAGAATCTGCTAGTTTTGTGCGTGTATAACCGGTGTAATGCATTAAAAGCCATGTTTTTTTACAGTATTTCGTTCATGAAGTGATATATTGGACACGGTCAGCGACACTCTGCGTTTACTTGGGTGGTCGACTGTGTGAGTCACATCGATTACGTAGCGTGCATTTTACCGCAGCCCGACTGACGGAATGGCCAAACGTAGTGTTCGAGCCCCACAAGTGCACCCGCAAAAGATATCACCACGAAGAAGTTGTCATGATTAATTACTGGTAGAGAGCACGCTCTTAAGGATGGACTCTGCGTTTTAATACGGTCGCAGCGCTCGGCCGCCCTGAAGGTGTGGAGGCCTCTGCTGCGGCGGCCTGACTTTCAGCGCTCGTATATCAGCTTGCTGTGCTAGCTGCAGACTGCATATGTCTTCTCTCCCTTTACGCCCCTTTTCCCTTTTCCCTATGCAGGGTAGCCAACAGGAATACCCTTCTGGTTAACCTCCTTGCCTTTCCTCTACTGTTCTTCCAGCGACGACATTCATCCATCGTACCGTGACGTCATGGGAGCTTACGGGTGCAAAAGAGGCGACGCAGGAATTCACCTTCAGTGGGCACGGCGGACCTGGGCCGAACATGTCCCTTACGAGGACGCTGTTCTACGTTCTGCAGGTTGGTAGCTATTCGAGCACCATTCGTAGTGATTGCCGAGGTATCGTGGTCCTGCCGTGCCCCCGCCGTTGTCTTGTCTTAGCATATGATTGTTGTATTGCTTGCAAGTTGCTTCTTTGTGGCGATATCGAAACGAATCATGGCCCGACCTAAAAGGAAGGTTTTGAACAAATATTGGACGGCCAGCTGTCGCTTCAAACCGAAATCAGTGAAATAAGTGATCTGCAGAGCCTAATACAAAAAATGAAGAAAAAGCTGAACGAAACATCAACCTTCACCGAGCAGCCCCAGCAAATACACACAGCCTTGAAATCGATAGAGAGTGTAATGGGTTTTCAAGCCAAAAAACTGACCGATCTTGAAGATCGAAGCAGACGGTCCAACCTAATCAATCACGGTATTGCTGAGGAACCTGGCGAAACAGAAACTACGCTGAAATATAAGATAATCAAAGAAGTTTTTGAGGACAAGCTTCAAGTCAGTTGCCAATCTATAGGGCGCATTCCTAGGTTGGGGCGTAGGATCGACAAACGCCCTGTTATTCTCTATTTGCAGAATTTTGCAGAAAAAGAGGCAATAATGGAAAATGTTGCCAAGCTAAAAGGCTCAGGAATATCAATTTAGAATGACTATTCTCAATCTACGCTGCAGACACGAAAACTGCTTTGGGACAGTGCGAAGGAAGAGAGGGATCAAAAAAGGTCACCCTTATTCATGACAAGCTAAAAGTGGATAAAGATATGTTCTTCTGGGATAAATCACAAAATAAACGCGTAAAGATAGTCTACTCGGATAAGAGAGTAGATCAGGAGGACACAGCATGACGCGGTTTACCAGATCAGAGCAAACATTTGCGCATAATCAACATTAACGCGCGTAGTTTAGTTAATAAGACAGACTTGCTTGAAATAATGCTATTATAATATGATCCGCACGTTACAGTGATTACTGAGACATGGCTTCATAGTGATGTGAATGATGAGGACGTTTTCCCTCCTTCTTGCACTATATTTCGAAAAGACAGAATCTAGGTGTGGTGGAGTGGCTATCCTAATTAAGAAACAAATTGAAGTCCTTTTGCAAGATGACGTACATGATATTGAATGCCTATGTGTGAAACTCTCCTGTTGGGGAATAAACTTTGTCTTATATTCTCTTTATAGGCCTCCTAGTTCTGAAAACGACTACTTAACGAAACTAGAAAATCATATGTCACAGTACCAAAACAGTAAAATTTTATTGATGGGTGACTTCAACTTGCCAGGTGTGGATTGGGAACGTTTTGAGTGTCTCGGTACTTGCACAAAGCAAGTCAACGTATTGTTTAAAATAATTCTTACTCACAACCTGACGCAAATAGTTCCAGAACCAACCCGTAAAGTCGGTTCCACGAATTCGTTGTTAGATTTGCTGTTCGTCCCTCGCGACATTCTAAATTTTACTGTTTCTGCGGAACAAGGCCTGTCTGACCATCACTTGGTTAGTGCTTCATTTCCCCTAGTACGGCAAGCAAAAAAGAAACACTTATCGCCACGTTACCGTAAAGATTATTTGCCTGTCAATGACGCATCTGTCATTGAATATCTGGAAACCTGCCTTGTTGATTTCGATGATGCCGATGTCTGCGCACTCTGGGACAGATTTAAAAAGGTCTGTTTGTATTGTATCAAAACTTTTGTACCAAGCAGGCACAAAAATGAAAGAAAGGAAATCCCGTGGATGACACGCAATATAATTCAAATGAGGCGAAAAGTAAAACGGCACAAGAGGAAACGCGCAGATCCTGAAGCATTCAAGGAATTGCTGGAGAACCTAGCACGTGCCTTACGTAATTCAAAAAATTATTTCTTCAACACATCCCTTCAAAACTTTATAAAGACCGAGCCAAGTAAGTTTTGGAATTATATTAGTGAAAAAAAGAAAGCAGTCACACAAAGTTTAGTGAACAACACTACGGTATGTGAACCAAAGGCTTTTGATGAGCATTTTAATAGTTGTTTTCAAAGTGTATGTTCTGCCCCGAGCACATGTACCGTTAACAGCGGAGTGTATTATCCCGCCGAACTGAATTTTATTTCTTACCCTGGTGTGTTTTCCATGTTACTGAACCTAAAAACCAAAAAGGCATGTGGTCCTGACAACATTGCAAACGCATTTCTGCGACGCTATGCCGAAACTCTGGCTAAATTCCTTTTGATAATTTTTCGCGCTTCAATGGCAACAGGCAACATACCTGATGACTGGAGGACAGCCCGAATCGTTCCCGTTTTTAAAAAAGGAGACCGTTTTCTTTTGCAGAACTACCGTCCCATATCACTGACGTCCCCGTGCTGTAAGCTTTTAGAACATATAGTTGCACACTGTATGAACGAATTTTTAGAAGAAAATCTCGTGCTAACTGGCTTCCAGCACGGGTTCAGAAAAGGATTCTCGACGGTAACACAACTAATTACAGTAATAAATTCATTTGCTTCCTGCATAGATAATAAACGACAAATCGATGCAATATTTTTGGATTTTAGCAAAGCATTTGATAAAGTTCCTCATGATAAACTAATCTTTAAAATATAAGAAATTGGCATTCCTGATATTTTGGTAACATGGATTACTGCATACTTAAAAGACCGTAAACAGTTTGTTGAAGTGGGTGGACAACGTTCGTGCTCTCTTCCAGTTTCATCCGGTGTTTCTCAGGGAAGTGTTTTGGGCCCTCTGCTTTTCCTCTTGTATGTCAATGATATTGTTCAAGTTGTTAACCCACCAGTGCATATTCGATTGTTCGCTGATGATTGCATTCTCTACCGAGAAGTTAAAAATAAGGAGGATCACAGTGACCTGGACAATGCTTTGAACGACGTTTTCCACTGGTGCGACCGATGGGGCATCATTCTGAATGCTGATAAAAGTGTTTATATGCCTATAACCCGTAAAACTATACGACATAGGTACACATATAAAGTAGGTTCTTTCCCTCTTCAACAAGTACCCAACTACAAATGCCTAGGGGTAACCATAAGTAGCAGTCTATCGTGGAACTTGCATATAAACAATATCTGCTCTGCTGCGTTTCGAAAATTGTGCTGCTTAAGACATAAACTAAAAAATGCCCCTTCTAACATTAAACTACTTTGTTTTTCTTCAATAATAAGACCTAAACTCGAGTATGCTTGCATAGTGTGGGACCCGTATACTAAATCTAACGTTAAAATCTGGAAAGAATACAGAGAAGAGCTGTCAGGTTTATTTTTAATAAATATGCAAGGACTGACTCCCCAACTACTTTAATGGAGGTTAATAAAATTGAACCACTTGAACATCGTAGAAGAAAGCTTAGGTTAGAATTTATTTCTCTCTTATTACATAACAAACTTGGTTGAGATCCCGCATCATTCTTAACGCTGGCACCAACCACACAAACTCGTCAACACCATCCCAGGTCTCTAACCTCTATATTCGCTAGAACAGACACAAGTTTTTGTTTTTTCCACGCACAATAACAGATTGGAATCAGCTAATTAAACCATTGTCTCATGAGTTTGAACAAATTATTGCTATATTGTGTTCTTTTTTTTAAGTGTTGCGTTTTCTTTGTGGTTTGAATGACTTGTTCGCCCACCCTGCTTGGACTCAGTGTCCGCAGTATTTTGTAAATAAATAAATAAACTCTATAGTCTCTCTCTCTCTGAGGCATATTTAAGACCCTTTTCTCAGCAACTATAGCACATGTCTGATTCTGGCCAGTTTTATTTTACTCCCCATTCTGTCTCCTTTTAACTGGACAAGAATTATTTTTAGCAACAAATATTCAAATTTTTGTAATTTTTTCCGAAACCTTAAGTTTGTTTTTCTTGTTTTCATAGAATAAAATTTTTTTAGAAAAACATCTACTGCTTAGATGCGTAACAACTAATTCAGTAGATTTGCATATCTGTGTAGATAAAGTTGAAAAAGAATCAGCGTTCTATCTTTTTTTGATTTCATGGAAACGGGTCACTTGCAGCAAAAAAATGTCATTTTGAGATATTTAAAGGACAAAACAGGTATTTATTCGACCTTTTCGGCAGCAATGACACGCACTGAAATAACTGTTTAGCATCCACCAGCCTTGTAGTCAGTACGAGTGCCAATTTGACGCTTGTCCTCTTGTCAGTTTACTTCGGTGGGTTCCTAGGTTATGCGTTCTACATCTCTTCCAGTAAAGTGCTTTCGACCACAGTCCACCTCACGCAACCATATGAGGATGTAGAACATCGATGATATCCAAAATACCATGGAGTATCACTGGCTGTTAACAGAGCCATGTTGCCATTACTGGGTCAAGAGAGAGGTTTATTGACGAAAGGCAGAGAGGTTGGTCGGAAAATTAAATATCTGGCCTGCTACTCCGCACTGGGGAAAGGGAACAGGATAATAAAGAGGGTCACGATGGGGAATGATGATGGGAGGTGGCAGATGAAAAAATACATAAAAAACAAGGCACACTTTCTAACATCACAAACGCGAGGCAAGGCCCGTGTCGCTTAAATAACGTTAGAGCGCTCTCGTTGCCTGTACAGTCTTCGAACTATCTGGCCAAGCGCCGAATATCAAATCCTCCGAGAGAAGCCTTGGTCAAAGATGGCAAATGGGGAATGTGCATCCAAAGGAAGGTATTCTTAGTGTGCCTTCCCAGGCGATGTAGTTAAATGCCTCCTAGGCATTTTGGGTTGGCCCGTGGAGGCAGTTCTTGAGAAGCTCTGGCTAAGTTAATTTCTAGAAAAACAGACTATATGGTATGAAGAATCCATCTGGGGGAATATTTGTCCGCCAAAGGCTCATTCGTCTCCTAGCTCTTGCACGCACGCCGAGTAGCTGCGTGTTTTGAACACAGTCCGTGACAGGGGCCGTCGTCGGTAGCTAGCACGTGGAATCGCGGGGGAAAACAGCCTTACGCATGTTCTTGAAGTTTATAATCAAAAGAAAAGTAGAACTTTAAAATAAAGACAAAAGTAAAGGCATCACGCGCCTCACACGATGTAAGAGGAGCATAGACGAAACGGTGCAAGAGCTCAACAAAACATACAGTGAACCTTTTTTTACTTTTCCTCGCTGCTGTTAGAGAACCAGCTGAGCTTTGAAAGTTCCCAGTTTTTCTCTCCACATTATTTTTTACAGTATAAATATGAGTTAGGAGTGAGTGTTAGCTCCAAATAAATCAGACGTGCCAGCTTGCCTCTTGGCTTTGCTAGTGGGGCTGTTCAGGATCTATTTAAGGGCGGAAAAGCACGCCAGACGCTTAATAATATTCAGGAAGGGTTCGGTATTAGAGATTGGTAGAAGGCAGAATGTTTTTATCTTCAATTTCAGCTCGCATGAAGCACGAACTATTAGTAATCTTTAACTTCGACATGGCGGCCTGTAGGACAGCAGGTGAGTAACTTTAGGTGGTGCGCAGATAGCATTAGTACTTCCGTTTGTGGAGCCGCCTTGAACACCTAGTTGTGAATCCAATTTTCAACCACAGTTGGCATTACTCCAGCTCGTTACTCTTGAAGTGATTGAAGCACGGCCGCCATTCCACTTCACAATAGGGGACATGCAATACTCAAGCCTGTAGGCTCCATGGCCCAGCGGCCTCAGGCACCGGCCTCGGTGTACATACGACGGGATTCGTATACGAGGACTTGTAGAACGGACTAGTACTCGTACTGGTATATGCGCGAGAGTGCAGCCATAGTGGCAACGATCTACCCACAGCTGATAGACGAAGAGCGTAGAAAAGGAAGAATAAAAAAATAAAAGTATCCCTTGGAATGCTGTGCATTTTACTGCATGACACAGTACTCGCCCGACGCAGCAATAGAACAACAGCAACAGAAAGCTCGGCAGGTGAGAAACTTCTTGCATAAGGGACTCCAACAGGCTCATCTGACAGTCTAGTAACCGATTATACTTAAATCCCTAAATCTCCTTTACCGTAATGGCTTCTTTAGATACACTAAAGAAAAATCTTTTGGAGAAACATTAATTTCGCACGAACGTGTTCAAGAGGTTTGGATGCAAGTTAACGTGAACAACTACCAGCGCAGCAAGACGAGCGGCAGATACGTGTTGCGGCATGCCTGTCAGGCTGTCCTTCAAAGCAGTGGCCTTTTCAGAAAGAAGCTCTAGCTCCGATATACTGCGAAAAAACAGTCGCGCGAGAGGGTAGTTTTACTTTGCATGTTCGCTTCAGGAAAAAACTAAAATCGCCCTAACTTCCCCGCACTCATTGATTTTGTGTCCATTCCCATCTCCAGAGCCTATGCAGCGGGTAAGTTTCTACTACTGAAGCGGGACGTCACGCTTGCCGCGTGGGATTCAGGGCAATTTTGAAATTCGCGTTTAAAATCTTTGGACGCAGATCTGAAGCCCCAGCTTCCGTCCAGCCTACCACGACCTGAACGAACTTTGCTCTGTCGTCTGTGGCTTGGTGTAGCTTTCACCAACCATTACTCTTACTTAATGGGTATGGCCGATAGCCCTGCATATGCCATTAGGGGATGTGAGGAGACTAGAGCCCACGTTCTATGTGAATTCCCTTCCTACAGCGCCGAAAGGCAGACTCTCTGCCGTGCGCTGGAGCGTCTAGATCCACGCCCACTGACGGGTCTGAAGATTCTCGGCCACTGGCTGCTGCGATTTTCGGCGGTGAAGGGCTCTAAGGCACTGCTCCGTTTCTCCATTTCTTGAGACCTCCTGGCCTGCACGATAGGCTGTGACTTTACCGAATGCTTGCTGACTTTGCCTAATGCCTTCAATTTCCTGCTACTATCTTTTCTCATACATCTTTTTATCCCCTCACCCCTTCGCCCCGTGCAGAGTAGCATGCCGGTTATTCTTCCGGTTAGCCTCCCTACCTTTCCTCTTCCTCCTCCTACTCTTTTTCTCTTTTTGAGCTTTAACACAGCTCTCACCCCTCCGTATTATCCCCTATACCCACTAATGATTCCTTGAGCACCTGGCTGCGTCTTGCATCGTTGGACTTGCAGCAAGCTATCTACACAACGATCGCACCATCAAAGCAACTTTGAGGCGCGTGAGATGCCTCGATACCTATTGACGCGGGTATCCAGGCGCCTCATGCGCGTCCGATCCCCTCACGCTTGACGGAACACGCTTACGACAGCCCTGCGTTCAATGCGTTCATGGCGAGAGTGTTGGTCTTGGAAGTCTTCTTGGGCTGAGAAGGATCGAAGCAAGAGGGCACGGAAGCGATCAAAGGAGGTGGGCAGAACTGGTGGAGAAGTTGTTACAAATACAGCTCTGGATGAGAAGTGAGAGAGAAATAAATCTTTGTTTGTTACTAAAATCTTAGACGAGTCTGGTGGGCGGAATTCTTGGATAGGGACTCCCGTGGTTTCTGTTGTCTGGACCCGTTGGATGGTCTGACGGCGGTCCTCCAGACCATAACTGGTTAGGGCACCTCCCACTGCTCGTATGATGCCTATATGGTCTCAGATTGGATGTTTTTATAACGCAACTTTATGAAAAGTAGAGGAGCTTGGGCTTACCTCCTCACCATAGACAGGTGGAGTGGTATCTGGAAGGTCGGATGATGATATTCAAGTGCAGGTTACAGAAGATGTTTGGCTGCATTTGCCTTCAGAACGTGGCTTCTGGAGGGAGGTTAATGTGAGGAGGGGGATATTTCCTACGGTTCAGTCTTAGATTTGTAGCCGTGTACTACATTTTGGTGGTAGAGGGGTTAGGTACGGGCAAGGATCCGCTCGGTTTTGTTGGATCGTATGCCGCCTCACTTCCTTCAAGCCCTCCATGGCCCGGGGTCCACGTAGTACTATGGGAGTGGTGTAAAGCGGGTAAAAAGTCCCATGGTATGAGCAGGGACGCCGTCGTTTTTGGAACTAGTCCTGTCGTATAATATTGGTAAGTTCGCTTCGGATCTGTTATTATCGAAACTAATTTACCCTCAATATCGCAATTCCCTACGGTGAGAGCGATGGCGGAGGCTTCCGCTGCGGCAGGATCCTCAGCCCTTAGTGATGCGCCCGTCAGTAGTCGGTAGTTGTGGCCGAGCGCTACCACGACAACGATGCTGGGTAGTGTTCAGGGTATGTCGCCACATCTACATAGACCTCGTGATCTGACTCTAGGCTCCGGCGTAGACGAGCGACCCTAGGCGCGCATCGGCTTCTGTGGATTTTTGGATGCATGTGATCGCGGAGCGCAGCCACCGTGATCTGTCCTGTTATGTTTGCATAAAGGTAAGTGTTTCGTCGCAGCCTCGTAGATCTCTTGGTGTAGCAGGCTTTTGCTGGAAGTACCAACCGCGTGCACAGAAGAAATTGGTGCTTTTTGATTAAAAGCAATCGAAAACTGTTAAACGTGCTATCGCTTTGATGTGCCTTGAGTCATCTCTAAGAAAGTCCTGTTGTCACATGGCGCAGGAAAGCTTTCACGATCAGGTCGCGAAGCTAAAACAGGCAGGCTCTCCCCAGATAGTAGTGAGTTTAGTTGCTGAAGCTCTTCTCAAGAAGATTAAACAAGAAAGGAGTAGGAACCAGACAATGGTTGCAGTTGCAAAAAAGAAAGTGAAACCTGTGGTCATCCCATATCAGCATAAAGTGGCTCATAGCCTCAAGCGCGTGGCTAACAAGTTTAAGGTACCCGTGGTTTTATCGGCCCCAAGGAAACTTTCTTCACTGTGTCGTCTAGTTTCGCAAGATGGTAGCCGCAACTCAGATTGCAAAATCAAACATATTAACAAGTTTGTGAAGTGTGAAAAAGGGGTAGTGTACAGAATTCCGCTGAAGTGTGGTAAGGTGTACATTGGGCAGTCGGGCCGATGTGTTAATGAGCGGCTAAGGGAACACAGTTTGTCTTTGAGGAACGGTACCGGTTCGCACCTGCCGGCGTACATCAGTGAGTGTGGAAAAGATAACGACATAAAACAGAAAGCAATAAAACTGTGTGATGCAACGCTCCAAGGCACCAGCATCTTGTGCAGGAGTACTGACACGCTTGCGCGAGAATTGGCTGAAGCCTACCATATAAGAAAAAGCGGTAGTTCATGTGTCAGTGCACCATCTGTGACAATATATGATAAAGATTTTGCTTTTTTAGATAAATTACATATGAGGTGAGTCAACGGTGCCTTCTGTGTGCTTTACCCGGGTTCTGGCCGGCACGTGGCTCTCATAACTTCCATTCTTTTTGGTATAAATGTCATGTACTTTTTCTGGAATAAAACAGTTGAAAGTTTGCGCTCCGTCCTGTCTACCTTGTCTTTTTGTGTCGTCTTTCTGTGCGCATAAAAGAAGTCTGAGTATTGATACGTTGAAGAATGGCCCTTCCGGTGGCGGTCTGTTGTAGTCGGGCCTTTTGCGATGCTAAAAGAGCGCTTCTGATCTCAACGAAGGTGTTGTGGACTGCAAGTTATGTTTGGTTTATGGGGGTTTGACGTCCCAAAGCAACTCAGTCTATGAGGGACGCCGTAGTGGAGGGCTCCGGAAATTTCGACCACCTGGGGTTCTTTGACGTGCACTGACATCGCGCAGTACACGGGCCTCTAGAATTTCGCCTCCGCCGAAATTCGACCGCCGCGGCCGGGATCGAACCCGCGTCGTTCGGGCTAGCAGCCGAGCGCCATAACCACTCAGCCACCGCGGAGGCAGACTGAAAGCTATATTAAGCGTTCGGTCGAGGTGTTCAGCAGAAGGCTGAGAGCCGTCTTGTACGCACTGCGAATGATGGTATCGGCCTGTTTAAATTCTACTTTTAGGAGCTGATGATATGGAAGGCCGTATGCTATTTTGCAGACGACCAACGCCTGTACAATACAGAGTGCTTTCCTCAAGCATGCAAGAAGTGGAGGACACTAAGTAGAAATACCGACAGTAGATAGACAATCGCGATAAGCTGAAGGAAGAAGAAATAGTCATCCTAGAAAAGTCTGTACAATTTTTGAAGACAAGCATGGGGGCCGGCACTCATGTCCGGCACTATGAAACACTCGTTAACAAAACTATGTGTACATTCACAAAGGTTCTCCTGCTTGACACTGCTCCGAGCGCGGCCAACAGTAGGAGCGCTGGCCAGTCTTAATGAGGCTAAACTATCAAGGTAGGCAACTGTCTGTGAAGAACCGCGTTTATGTGGTACCGGTGGAGGAGGGAAGACGGCCCTTCTAAGCAGACTTGAGCAAGTGTATAGAGAAAGGTAACAGACTGCACTGACCGACGCGACAAGTCGAAGTGCCTTCGTCTGGACCAGGCGAAGGCAAGGAGTGAGCAGACAAGGGTAGGAAAATGAGGGGCTCGTGTGTCACCAAAGATTTCACATAATATTTAAAAATCGGCTTTTTGAGTTAAAAGAGCACTTTTTTCGGCATAGCATTATCGGCGGGGTAGTACATCAGAATACCGCTAAGATGTGCTAAGTAGCAGGCTGGTTAACAATATTGAATTATCTTTTTCACTATTACTGTTTGGTTCCTAAATTATCGAGAGGCGTATTGCCCACGGTAAGAAATATCCGTACCAGTTTTTATAACTTTGAATACGCTGTTACCCTCGGCTCTGTGGCTGAACAAAATCTGGCTTCATCGCGTCAAAAATACATGCGCGTTCGAGAAGCTTGCAGGAAAAGCAACCTGTCTCCAGTGCACGTGTACGTAACCCGTCGAAATTTCCAAAATTTGTTGGCGCAAAGCGCCGAGGGTAACCGCGTTTTCGAAATTTTAATAACTGATATAGATGATATTACGGTGGGCTACACGCCTCTCAGTAATTAAGGAGCCTAACAGTAATAGTTATAAAGTTAACTATTCAATGTTAGTTAATCATCCTGCTAGTTAGCACGTCTTAGCTGTATTCTGACGTACTACAGCGCTGACAATACTATGCCGTAAAAAGCGCTCTGCTAACGCAAAAAGCCTATTTTAAAAAATTGTGTAGTCTTAGGTGAAACGCCCTGTATATGAAGGGACCAAGAGTCACCAAAACCAAGTAGCATAGGGGAATTCTTTCTCTTATTTAATGTTTTATTAGATTAATCAATGGGTTAACATTAGACTGACTATTTTATCACCGAAAGGAGGCATTCATCTCTCCTTTGTACCATTTTGTGGCTGCGTAATCAGAAACATACGTGTCTGCCTCTGACGTAAGCGCGGTATAGTTGCCGGTGGGTGCTACAGTTCAAAAACAGTGCGTCTTTGCCCTCGATAGAGAATAGAGAACATGTGCTAAACGGGCACTCGAAATATTTCTCTTCGTTGTTGGGTTCTTCAGTACACTGGACGCGGAAAAATACGTTCAACGAAACTGCGAACAATAGGCGTGTTTGTTTGTTCGTACTTGAGGGACTTGAGGTTTTGTCCTGCTGCTCCTATTAAAAGGGCAAGGTATTGAAGCGTCTGTAGCAGCGGTACTGCACTTCCGTGTTTTTTTTTGGCGCTGCAGAGTGCTGCGATATTATACTGGCAGATGGAACTTTGGATACAAAAGACCATGTTTTTGTGCCGTGCATAAATTTACATGGCGCGTGTTTTCAAAAACTAGGCCACCCAGCTCCGAAAGTAAGCGGAAGTGGTGTAAGATGTGTAACTCTAGCAACTTGAAAAAATAACGAAACGAAAGGAGCATAAACAAAAATTAATTTCCAAAAAACCAAATGTGAAGATTCAGGGCGTGCTGTTTCAGGAGAAAACAAGTTCGCTGTGCAGATTCTTTTCCTATCAAACAGTCAGCAGGACTAGAAACTTTTACTTCAACAGTTATAAGCGCAGCATTCTTGGCATATCTAAGTTCATAAAAAAAACGTACCAGAAAGGCGACTACAAAAGTGTTGCGAATATTTAGCGAGCGTCACGTTTCTTGTGCGGCTTGCTGCTCTGGAAAAAATTTGATTTCGGTAAGTACCGACGTAACTGCAGCTTCATTTTCATTCGGCCTGTTATAGTACGAATCGAACCAGTCAATTCGACAGCTAGAAATTGATTCGTCGGGACGGACTTTGCTTTTGCTTTCTGCGCGCTATAACACCTACAAACAGCATAGACGTTGCAGCGATCAATGACTGAGATTTTTTTGCTTAGACGACGGGTAGCAACGCGTTTGACGGTGCAAAGCTTTGCTGCATGCCAGCGAGGAACGCTGCAAAATGTCTAGTAAATTCCTCAATCTTCAGTTTATTGCGAACACTCAATTTCATTTTGCGCTTCAAGTTCGCTGGCCGCTTTCACTGACATGCCAAGGCCTGTCTATATAAGAAATCGCTAATACTCATCTAGCCTCTTAGCTGTAACTTGGTTATCTTTCATGACATTTCATGAAAGCAGCCACTTCCTTTTTTTATGTAAAGATGGTTTTGCGATGTTTCCTCTGAAGGTAGAGAGTGTTGAGCGGATATTCTTGAGAAAAGTTTTGTCCTTGCGTGAACATGTCATAAACATGTAATTTGTCATAAAACGGTGTGCCACACGAATGCCTTCTATGTTATAAAAGAACAGAGTTGCTTTCTGATTCCGAAACGTGGATGTTTTCGCCAATACATGGGCTCACTTTTTTCTGTAACGCATTGCAAAGCATTTTGTCTTTTGCCTTTTGCTGAAAGAGATCATTGCAGGATCATTATTTCTTTTTCCTTCTGTATTTCACGAGATGTCATATTTATCGGCGTCTGCGCTTTGCGGACTGCGATCACGTAGAGAGATGCGGGCGAAGGGCGCAGTTTGCGCTACCTAATACTCTAGAGATATCTGTTATAAAATAATTATTGGGGAATCGGTTTGGTTCATGAGGGTTTAACGTCCCAAAGCGACTCAGGCTATTAGGGACACCGTAGTGAAGGGCTCCAGATAATTTCGACCACCCGGGGTTCTTTAACGTGCACTGACATCGCACAGTACACGGGCCTGTAGAATTTCGCCTCCATCGAAATTCGACCGCCGCGGCCGGGATCGAACCCGTGTCTTTCGGGCCAGCAGCCGAGTGCCATAACCACTCAGCCACCGCGGCGGCCAATTATTGGGGGACTCCTGTGACCAAAAGGTTCGCTGCAAAAACCGTTGTTGCAAAACACCAGTCTCAAAACAGTTATGTCACTTGGAAGTCTGGGAAATTCTCCTGCACAGTTCTCAATACTTAATACATGCTATATCAGCATTCAATCAGAGTCATTGTTTAGGGCGTGGCAGCGCTGGAGAAAAGACGAAGTCTCAGAATATGCACAGAGGTCTCGCGACCCCAGGGTTGCCATTAGTGGCTAGTTTGCGCCAAAATGACTTCTTTACGACCCGGTCTGGCTATAAAAAATTCAGTTTAGCTCCCTGAATATTTTGTGGCCATTTTGAACTTATATTCTTAGGCATTAATTAGCTGTTCTTTTAATAGCCGCATCCCCACAGGCAGGATTACTGCTCACCGAGGAAATCCTAGCGCGGCTATAGGGTAGCTAGGGAGCCTACTTGCGCGCGAGGCGCGACTCGAAAGAAGGCGACATTTTCAGGAGGTTTCTATGAACAAAGTGCCTGTCAGAGAGCGCTGGCTCCAGAGGGAAATGGCGATACAACTCCTACAGCGGCTTCCAAACGCCTAATCTGCACTTCGGAGGCTGCATGCCATCAATCCTCATGAAGAAGAAAACGCGAAGAGCCGTGAAGGCGTATTGAAGCTGCCGGTGCATTTTTGGAATGCTCCTCTATCGAGCTCGAGTCAGAAATGCGGCAAACTGCAAAACAATTAATTAGCGTGGACTCGATCACGCATCATGTTTGAATTTATGGCAGGCAGCTGCTGAATCGTACAAAGACGATTGATGGGAATGCACTTTTCTGCACCTGGCGCGAGGTACACTGAAGATTTTGTCAGTGCCAGTTTAGGACAGTGATACTGAGCACGTGTTCTCCTGTGTTAACTTGACAAAAAACAGATGCGTAATAAAACGAAGCTGGACTGTCTAATAAAGATTCCACGAATCAAGTTGGGTGTACGGCTTCATGGCAAAACAACTTCAATGCCCTACTGGGTTGTTGGCTGCAATGTGACAAAATTATTCTCGCAAGATCAGCATCTGTGCGCACAGAACATTTAACAACTTATTTATCAGGAACGTATTTGTGGTCGAAAACAATGCAAAAAGATAAATGTTTTGTGGTTTTTATTCTATTTGTAGCGTAGATTCAAAATGCTATCAATTTTTAATAACACTTGTATTCATAATACCAGTTCAGTTCTCTCTGGCTACAAATTTGACGTTAAGGCTGAATGGCATGGCTACTTGTGTCTCCTTATAAAATGCATCCGACGGTAACCCTTTACCAACCACCCAGACCCGCAAGCTTTTTTGCGCTCTGGTATATAGTACGTCGGATTCGCGTTTTACATTAAGTGAAGCAAACTTCATTTGAAACGAATGGTGCCACAAAACCACAAAAATGCGCTGCGTAATTAGCGAAACAATTACTTTTTTCCACGTGTGCAAAATAATTCGCACTGCACATCATCTGCTGCACCACGGAGATATTGTGCTAGGGAATCTTGCAATGTTCATTACAGAATGCCTCATGACCTCAAGTGTGCCAGAAGCACGGGAAATTGCTCACAAAATATTATTCCACGAGAAGGGTGAAATCAAAGACATGGGAGAAACTAAACGCAAATTTACTTACTATCCCTTGCTAACAACATATTTTCTAAGGTAAATGGCAACAGGGAACAAGCTGGTTTTCGGAAATGGTACTCGCCAGTAAACCACACGCGCATCGCAATGAGCAACACTCGCATGACGTTGCTTAAAAGAATGAAACACTTTAGTATGATAATTCCGTTTTTCCAGTGAAGTCGAATAGCTGGGCCACTCGGAATTATCTCCCCATTCGCAATTATCTCCCCTGCTTTTCTAAAAGAGTGGAGGAGACCTCAATTTAGTCAGGAAATTTGTGCTTCGTGGCCCAAAAGTTCGTGCCTTCAAGCTTCACGTTAAGATTACACGCCCCGTGATCGGGATAGCCTCGTGTTGCGACATTTATGAAGGCTTTGTTTTTGTTTCTTTGGTTTTTTCCGATTTGCATCCTAACACTCACATATTATAGTGAAGCTCATGAGCGCCGCCGCGGTGGTTCAGTGGTTATATATGGTCCTCGGCTGCTGACCCGAAAGACGCGGTTCGATTCCGTCTCTGGCGGTTGGATTTTGATGGAGGTGAAATACTAGAATCCCGTGTACTGTGCGATGACAGTGCTAAAGACCTCCAAGTTGTCGAAATCATCCAGAGCCCTCCAAAATGGCTTCCCTCATAGCCTGAGTCGTTTTGGGATGTTAAATCCTATAAAATCATAAAACCATAAAGCTGAAGAGCAATTTCAAGCCGCGGAGTGTTGCGTTTTATCACGTTTTAAGTTTCTTTCTTAAAATTTGCGAGGCGCAGCCAACCAACTATAGGTCGTAACCAAGCCGTCATCACCCTTATATAGTGCGGGAACAGTACATAGTGACTTGCAAATTATACTGTACAGCAAGAATCTTTTCTGTGTTAACGATGCCATGGTCACGCATTTGGTATTTGTCATCCCGGGCACGATTAAGACTGTCTTGATATCAATGCGCATTGCCTGTTTAAGTGAGCAGGATGATGTGCGGTTACGAAAAACATGGACACCGACGTTGTTGTATTGCAACAGTGAGTTTGTTTTACCTGACCACGAGTGCAAGTTTTAAGCTCATTTGGCAAGGAAAGCTGCATGGTTGGTGAATAAAACCTATTGTAATTTTTTTTGTTCGCTCTGTATTTAAGGAGGACAGTCGGAAGCAAGTAACATGTCGTCGCCGAGTTCCAACGTTCAGTGCACCGACACGACACTCTGTGTGCCAAACATAGAGAACCTCTTTCTGGTTGGTACTAACTTACCTGTTTGCGACAGCTACAAAAGGGGGTGGGGGGATGAAAAAATATACAAACTGATTATAGTTGATGCGAGTTGTGCGGTTTGCAGATTTAGTAGTTTAAACACCTATTTATATCCCATATTGCCCCCTTGGGGGATTTAATAGTTGTACCATACCCCGTGCGCAGATAGTTTAATATCGCTTTTACGAGTCTCGTGGGCGTGGTGCAAACGTTGCTACCGCATTATCGCCTCGAAGGAGCGCGAATAGTTTATAATTCTATCTCTAAAATGAATAACGTGTTGATTTAGCATCAGTGTAAACTTGAAGCATGGACCCAGTTTTGCATCCGTTTAAATCTTTCGTTGTCTGCTGGACCCGATATCATTCGTGTTTCTTTCTTTTAATTCGCAGTGCTTGAACAACTTAGACGTCTGCGATCAGTCTTCCGTAACGGTAAGTTGTGCGTTGAGCAGCATCCGGAAGACAATAACTTGTATTGCGCGTACGGCAAACAGCTTTCTTTATAGGAGGTATTCGCGTGACGTCACGGGCACCATTTGGTGCTTCTCTTCTCGGTCGCTTACAAGAAGCGAACGTGTGTGTACAGAGAGATATGATGTCTTTTTCTCCATCTGTGTTCGCTTTTATGCGCTGTGGTGAAGTGAAGCATGTGGAACCAACTAGCCCAGCAGTTCGTCTTGAAGAAACCACTTTGTGGTAGGGCACGCAGCTTCAGGAATGCAAAGGGGAGCAGCTGGTGATAAGCCGACTAGACATGCACAGGGTCTTTTGCTGGGGTGCCACAGAATAGCGACCACTGTCACATCGGTGAAAGGTTCCTACAGGTGAGAGAGGCACACATGTGAGGACCATTTTGCACCTTGTGAACAGCCCCGCACAGTATAAGAATGGATACCACACCAACCCAAGGGCGTCTTTGAAGGGTGTGCAAGCAGACTGGCTTCTGGTATTGGAATATTCAAGTGTAAAGTGACTTTCACCACTTGGTGCATCGCACTATCGTCATAGTGGCCGCCATGCTTGAGATCACGAGCATGGCTAGAAGCTGCGCGCTTATAGCATCCGCAGCATCCGCTTATCGCAATCTGCTCTGACGTACAGTCAGGCGGGAATGAAACGCGAACATGCCAATGCCATACTTTTGCAGTTTGCGGCGAGGAATTACTTTGAAATTGGTTTATCAATAATGCCGCAGTGTTAGCCATTTACTGGCGCCTCCATGCGGTGGGACAGCACCCTTTGCCTTCTTTGTCTTCCCCGGCTCGTGCGTTCGTTCGCTGAGTGTCTGCCCGGATAGTCCTGGTATGCCCTACTGCCCTTTCTGCCGGCTTTCGGTGACGTTCGGCCACTGCTGCTGCCAGACAACAGACGACGCCACAGTGAGGGATCCGGCGTAGCTGACCTCTGGCTGTGGGCTACCACAGCTAGCAGGGGCCCTCCAGGAGGGGGCAGCCGGCCGAAGACGTCGTCCCTGGGTCCAAGTGACCATGGAGCTCCTCGTGCGCGGACTCAGCCAGGGCAGATACGTCTACCACCCGTTTCCCAAGGAGGGCACTGAACTCAAGCTCCAAAATTCTCCGGGGACCCTGGAAGCCCTCTGCTACAGGACAGTCATCAGGAGGGCCACTCTGCGTCGTCTCAAGGGCAGCGACCTGTCAGCGCTGCCACCGTTCCTGAGACGCCGGCTAACATCGCTCAGCACGGATGACTTCGTGGAACTCGAGAGCGCTCCGTTCAGGGACATCTTCGACTTCCACATGTACCACCGCGCGCTTACCTACCGTGTCCGGTGCCCGCTGGACGGTGGTGAGTACATGGCCGCGCACGCTGGCTCCTTCTCGGAGTCGGAGCAGCTCCCCGACGGCTTCTGGCAATGGGTGGAGCTGACGCATCCGAACCTCATGCGCGTCTACGCGCTGGCGCTGGACGCCGACACGTCGAATGTGTTCCTCATCATGGACATGCCGGACGCGACGCTCAAGCAACTCGAGATCTTCCTCGCCTCCCAGGGGCTCTGCTTTCCCGAGTACTTCCTCTGGAAGGTCGCCGCGCAGCTCTCCTCGGTCATCATGCACGTCGAGCAGCGGCAGCTGTCCTTCGGCCGCTTCGACCTCAAGAACGTCTACGCCGTGGGGGACAACGTGCATTTGGACAACAAGCTAACGTGGAAGTCGTCCATCGACGCCGCGCCGATTCGAAACCGCGTTCAGTCCATATTCCTGGGCGACAAGATCAACATCGGCGGCCACTACGAGCTACAGGCCAACTCGCCCTCGAGTGCTTCGGTCTTGTGTCTCGGTTTCGTGCTTACGCGCCTCACCAGCATCGCCCTGGTGGACCGGAAGCCTTCGGTAGCGAACGTCCTGGGAACGGGCAGTTCGGAAGCGGCGTCCAGGTTGTGCGGCGGCGTGCTGTTCTTCGACGGCTTCAGGCCCTGCGTGCCCGAGGGTCCAGTCACGTACTCGTCGGACCTGTTTGACCTGCTGGCGTCGCTACATTCCACGAACCTGCCGCAGTTGACCACCATTCACTCGAAAGCCGTGGAGATGATGACGCTCATCATGGCCAGGGAACGCATGGCACGGCTAGGACTCGGCGACGAGGAAGGTGACGAGCGTGATGAACGCAACGTACCACTGGGTTAACGTGTGGTGTAGGCATCGGACTGACACCGCCATTTTGTGGCCCATGACGTAGAATGTAGAGAAGTAAATGCCTTCCAAGTTCTACCTGAGACGGGTGCTTGTGTCATCTCTAACATCTTATGTGCAATTCCTGGCCGTCACAAGCTGGTATTTTCAACAGGACAAGCAAGGCAACTGACGTCAGCTGCCTTGCTATTATACAGTATTGCCAGTAAATGGTTAATACTGTGGCAATATGCACTTCGATAGAACCTTTAACCAGAAACATGAAGCAGGCTAGTTGTATATTGCAGCTGAGACTGCAGAGGTAAATTATTTTATTTGGTCACAGGCGCTGTTCACGTTTCATTCTGGACAGGCTGTACACTGCGCGAGCTTTGCGTAAAGCACCATCATGGTGCCCTCGACGTCATGTGAAGGGACCTATACAGATTGATTACGCTGGAAAGAACCTTACACAACATGCTAAGCTTGTCTCAACAGCACGTGTGCCCGTGTAGGGCCTCAGTGATGAGGATACACGATATATGTGTACTGACAACAGACTACACGCACATACGACTTTACACTTCAGTGGGACCTGAGTTAGATTAGAGCACTACGCTGCCGGGCTTTGAAACATTGGTTCTTTATTTCCTTCAGTAGAGGCGTTATGTATAAACGGAAAGGGGAAATTTAATGCTGTAATACCAAAGAACAGGTGAAATGTATTGAGAAACAATGGCAATTCTTCGGTATACAACCTATAGCTTTAACATTTCCGCTTATCTTAATGCTGAAAGCAGAAAAAGGAAAACTGATTTCTACGCTAACAGTAGGCGAAGCGTTTCACTCTGACGCATACTAGGTTTTAATTATAGCGCTTTATTTCTGCGAACCACATTTACAAATGACATAAAGACGAAGTGTTTTATGTCCATAGCTGAATATTTGCGTAAATATTTGCCCTCACTCATGCTGAATGAGCATAATCTCTATTCTTCTAAATTTTGGCTTTCGCTGCAAGGGAGGCGCAGTGAAAAAACTGTTCGCGTTTACTGCATCTTCATTTCCAGTTGGGAACAGCTCTGCGTGGCCTTCTCGTCTTTTTGTCTGTAAGTAAAGTGTTTGTCTTTTTCTTTGTTGAACAGGATTGCTTGTGCAGTGTGGGTGCGGCAGCCTGGAACATCTCCACAGCCGTTCCGACTCAAGTATGGTGCCGGGGTGCTGAAATATTTGGCGGGATGTTTTTCTCCCGCTCTCACATGTTCTGTGCTGACGTTACTACGTTTCTTTCATGCATGTAAACTCTACGGAAAAAGAGTGGGGAAAATATCCAAGGAAAAGGAGCATAAGAAAAAGAATGATAAATTGTGGTAGTGCACTTTGACCATAGACGCTTCAAGTGGTGATGAGAAAGAGCTTAGAAAGGCAGAAAACGCCTTAAATATATGGCACTGCGGCGAAAGGCAACAGAATATCCCTAAAATCAATGTCATTTGCAGAAGTGTTGGAGTAAGCGCTTTCATTTTAAGCAAGTAACGAGTTCTCTGTCGGTATATGCCGCGCACCCCAAAACAATGTGCTCAACAGTTTCAGTTAAGCCACAGCGTTCACAGTGCGGACTGATGGAACGGCACCATGGCTGTGCTCAGCTTATCAACTGAATAAGCGCACTGGAACAAGCAGTGGGTTAAAGGTGCACTGAGGAAGACTCCATCCAAATATTATTCTCCCGCTCTTTCAGGGTACGTTAAGGTTTTTCCGGCAGCAGAAGACGCATTTAGGACTGAGAAAATTGAATTTAAAAAATTTCCCGTCACTCACTTGATTCAAGCCCGTGACGTTTACACCGAGCTGTCGCCGTTTTGAAGTGGATGTTGGTGTAGCGTAGCCTCCGGTATCCGCGTCGACGCACACCATTCTTTTGCGAGATCGACCGGTGATGACATATCTATTTCGGTTCTTGGTGTTTGTCAGCTTCTAAAAGCTCCGCTATCGGCGAGAGTGGTCTCTTTGCCGTTCGAATGCCGTAGCCTATCGATACACGTAAACTTCCATTTGTTCTTAGCGTTTCTTTGAGAAATCAGAACAACGCGTTCTAAAGAACAAACACTTTCGTTGGTTACCAGTTGTCGAACATAGCGGCATGCTACCGAGGAGCGTTACACTGCTAGAGACGAACACTGTGACACATCGCGCTGCTGCTACTGCACATCGAAGCCGAGCGACCGACTTGCGTGCGCCCGAAAAAGGCAGGCAAGAAACTAGCGCTCAGTTCAGATATCAGTGAGTTTTACTGAACAATGATTGGAGATAACCCTTACAAAAATGGTATATAGACAGTCTATAGACTTCTTAGAGACTCTATTGCCTCCCTATAGAGCTTTCTGTTTGTCTATTCATCGTCTACAGACTGTCTATAGACAAAATTGCACTAAAAGTGTATGGTCATATATCTATAGATTGTCTGTAGACTGCCTATTGGATTTGTATCGCCTATAGACTGTTCATTAAGGTTTGTCTACTGAGAGTCTTAGGCAGTAGTCTATGAACATACTGTCTAAAAAGATTTTTATAAGAGAAGGCAGCTCGTAGAGGTTTCCCTCTAACGAAAGCGCTCCTTCTTTTCGAGCACGCTCGGCTGCCAAGAACAAAAAGTAGCGAAATTTGCATTTCTATATATTTTATTTATCTCCATAAAGAAACAGAATACGATTCATGCGAAGATTCAGGCAAGTTGGTATGAGATACTGTCGTAGTTTTCAGTGACGTAAGGAGTTATCCCTACCGCAGAAATAGCTGCTCAGCTGTCGCTATATCTGCGCAGTGCCTGCTGGCGGTGCTCGTCCAAGTGCTGCAGGCCTTCCTGCGAGACAACCTGGGCGGCCTGGGCGCCGTAGTGGGAAACCTCCTGGACGGCATCCAGCAGGGGCTTTCACCAGTTCTGCTGAACCTCGGCATCGCACTGGGCGCCACACTTGGATGAAGGTGCTCAGTCAAGGCTCCCAAGGAATGAAACACTATCACGGATAATAAAAAGATTACCACGGTGATTTATGAATCGCAGCAAAGTTGCCTGCACGGTAGCGTACAGAGCACTTTCAGCAGAACCGACGGTGATATAAACACTGCGGAGACTCGCCGCGGTTGCTCAAGGTATACGGTGTCCGGTTACTGGGCACGCGATCACGGACTGGATTCCGGAAGCGCAAGCGACATTTCAAAATAGGCGAAGTGCAAAGACACTTAAGCTCCGCCTTAAGGATATTTGCTGCTTTTTCTCTTAATTAGTACCTCTTTCTACTAACACACACAGCCCACATAAGTAGGCATACTAGACCACATGATACATTAGAGGACACAAAAGGTATCTTTTTAACCAAGTCGAATAAACGTGCCTCACTAGCTTAGATGTAGTGCGTCTGGCCCGCAACCCAAGGGCCATGAGCTCAATTCCGAACTAATTACCGCAACTTTCTTTTCAGTGTAATTAATTCATTTAACACTTTTATATATCATATTTATATTTCACTCGTGCTACGACCTCATGGTCACAATTTAAATTCGAGTTTTAATTATTTTCATTCCACAGCTCAACGCGCAACGTCACAAACCTCTCGACTAATCAGTTAATTATTCTGACAACACGCGCAGCTTTTCCTCCGAACGTCCGCTGTAACGCTGTAGTGTTAAAAAACCGGCTCCTGTGCTAAATCTCAGCTTGTGCTAAAGAGGCAAATGGTCGAAATAAAATTCGTATCCCCCTACTAGGGTGCGCCTTGTATATCGAGCTTCCTTACCTTGGCCACCTAAAGGTCCTTCGATTTTTAGACATTAAATTTAGGGACGAGAATGAGGAAATTTGCAACGTAAATCGCCTCAAGTATTGGAACGACACCCCTCGCCCCAAAGAAAAGTGTGGGCTGCCTGACAATTAGTTTTACCTCTCAGAATTATCTTCCCAGACTTTAGTGCTTTTGAGTAAGCTGACTGCATTTTATTATCGATTGGTGTGGACACCATTCACGGAATAATTTTCGGCTGAGTTCGCTCAAAAAAAATTTATCACTTGTTGCAAGCTACCGACCCTAAGCCGCATTGTACTTTAACACAAATTGGCTTGCTGCCTGGGTTCAGGTATAATTCGTTTCGTACGTCGAAGAAAACTAATCGGAGGAACATAATAAAGCCTGCCTTTTCAGCCAATGTTCAAACAGAGAGGAGACATTTTGGTGAAATGGACGCATGATCGCTCGTTGAGTGCAAATTTCTTTGGCATCAAGTGTGTATTCACGAGGTTAAACCTGATTTATTCCTGCTTTGGAACATAATAACGCAGCCGGGATTTCTACTCATTAATATACAGGCTTCCAAGGGAGGAATACGGTCCCAGAAGGCGGCTGTAACTCCCGTTCTAATCCTCGCATTCTAAATATTTCGCGCTTACGCGCTACGAGAACTCGATGACTTTTCTTAACGTCACGTTTTTCTCATGAATTCAATGTTCACAGGGCAGCTGTAAACACATTCTAGAAGCCACGTTTCCTCCTCTCTTTTCATCGCCGCAAAGAAAGAACAGAAAGGAAAAGAAAGACGTCAAAGAAGTTGGAAGTTTCAGACGACGTGGATGAAGCCATCGTTACTGGTCTGAACGCACGTTTCGTTATAACTCGCCACAAGGCGATTTGAGCGGTTCGCTTCTAAGCTACAGAATGTGAACGTCTTGCTCTAGGAGCTTAATGGCAAGACATGAGAAGCATGCCCCCTCGTGGTGGACGTGCGGCTGAAACCTGAGACGTGCACCACACCTAACCTCACTGAGACACGTAGTCGCCGCTCATGTAATACATAACACTAATTATGTTTCGCACGCTAGAATGCTTATCACATGGAGACTCAGAAACCTCTCCATAACGGACAACGCGTGCTCAGCGAAGCAGTGAAAGTGCCTCCAAGGACACAGTTAAGACTCTGTGTACATCTATAGACTTTAATTGCGAGCCAGCTACAACCGAGTCAATGCTTCCTAAATTGAACCTTTCATATTCTTGTCACCGCTACTTACATTAAACTACAAAATAATGCATTGTTTCTCCTCGTGCTGGCCCCGTATAGCCATGGAAAGGGGACGTCATAATGGTTTTCCTGGTGTGGTAACGGTTATGTTGCATTCCATCCGTCTTCCTAGTGTTTAACGCATACGTCCACATCTCATCCTTTACGCTGCGTTCTGGGGTTGAACCGAGTTTAGCTGTTGAATATTCAGTTGGAGTTTGAGCTCGCGGGCGATAGCGTTTCTGTGTCATTGGAAAGAAACGAATAAAAGACACATGAATTTTTTTTAAACGACATAAGCCATGGCTTGCCGAATGGCCCGAAGGGGGAGGGGGAGTGGAGGGGGAATATGATATAATAAACTCCCAGGCTTTTCACCTCTTTCCCGAGCAGATAGGTCAACAAGCTCTTTGCGGTGACGGTCCGCTTAGCAAGCTTTATTTTTGGCCATGAGCATACTCAGCAATTCTGGACAAAAGGGGAAACCGTTTGTGAACGCATTTTTTTTTCAAGTAATGTAAGATTTGACTATAACAATCAATATATCCGGAGATCACCCAACGGAAGTCTTGCATTTTTTTCTATTACCGTTTTTGCTATAATAAAAATCGTTCCCCATTGGTTCTCCATGGCAGTCTTCACTGTTCGATGCGATCGATGGAAACACTTTAAAAGAAAGATTTTGCTACATGTCAGGAGAATGGACCATTACCTTCAATATTTTATAAGAGTATCTTACAATTTTCAAAATTTTTGTCCGTGAATGATGGACATGGTGAAGCTGAGTTTCCGCTTGTAACAAACTGCGCTCATTACTATGCCGTTATCTACAGAGAAAGTCGATCATCTATCTTAGAAGCAGCGAAGGAGCAGTAGCTGTTCAGGCATACTGCGTGAACTCTGATAGCAAGATACAAAATGAATATCATGGATAATGCATTGTGGGTCTGAGACCGCTACAGGCGCGTATTATGTGCTGTTGTTCCTGGCTCCACTGTTGCGATTGGAGGTGAAAAAGATAAATAAATCAAGCACCAAAACTAAAAAGTATAGAGCGGACTTTTATCAAGGTTAATAAAAGATGAAGGGGAAACAAAACGTCATCACAAGCACAAACACGCTCCTAGTTTTCCCTTGCAGTTATGTCGAAGTGAATGCCTAAAGGTTTTCCCTTCAAACAACTAACTTTTGTACCCTCCGTGTTTGTTTTCGCGTGGCAGGCAAGTGGAGAGGGCAGTTTGAGAAATGGCAGTGAAAAAAACTGGGTTCCTTCCGTCCGTTTTCTGGGCCGTTGCAGTGCGACGTTTTTTTTTTTACCCTTTCAACACTGAATTTTTTGCTTTTAAGGCAGCTTTTTTTGCGCGTTTTATTTTCGCATAGGTTTGAACCTCGCGGCGCACGAACTTATAGGTACTGCCTTACTTGAGAAGCAGAAAGACGTCTCTGAGATTAGGATAATTTTAATTAGTGTTGATTTGCACAGTTTCCTACAGCACACGTGTGGGCATCATTGTATAAAGAAAAATGAGTAAACAACACAGCTAAAAGAGATTACACAACGCATAAAAGCATTAAATGCATGTAAAGAATGTACTAACATAACGCAAGAAAGCGTATCGGTTACAAACAATACTACGAATCTGAGATTTGCCAATGTGATCGCCGTGCAACGTGAATCATTTCCTCTCGCGTGCATTCGGTGCACTATGTCTCTCCACGCGAGCAAATATTTTATGCTCAGACCGCCAGCGACAAAATATACTGCGCAGAAACGCGACGTCTTTAAAGAGGACATGTCAACTACAGCAGCGCGGAGACGTGTAACTATACTGAATTAGTTACATTTAACATCCACTTGACTGGAGCCGCATAGCTAGAAGGAAATTATCTTTGTCATAATATTTAACGACAAATAATATAGTTATTGTAGTGTAGCAGATTGCAAAGAAAGCTAAAAATAGCCCAGGTCATCATACTGCCACACTGCTCACATTCTGCGAGCGCCTCCATGCGGTCGAACGGCATGGCTGGGTTCGTGTGGAAGCGAAGAAGACGACGTTCCCGCTCGGTCTTCTTAGCCTTCGGATTAAAAGCCCCCTTTTGTGTCACCCTACGTTTGTCGGCGACATTTTGGTGGAGGTGCTGGGTCTCGTCCCATGAACGCTGACCCCGAGGACAATTCTTACGATCATCAGCGCCGCTTGGACACAACACCCGTCCACAAAGCGAACCGCGTCCTGCAAGGCCTGCAACCTGAGTGTCAGCCACTGACGAGGTCGGTGCGTACCATGACGTCTACTACTGGCACACAGACAGGTCAGCCTTCCGGCACTATCCCACCGGTTGTAGTCCTCACACCTCGCTCGCCGCCAACCTTCCACGGCATGGCGATCGGTGCGAGGATGTCGAGGACTGTTTGGCCGGCTTTGACCGTGTGGCCACTTTCAACCAGCGGGACGACGACCGAAAACTACGAAACGTGTATTTCGCGTTCCAAGACTCGGCGAAGACATGGTTCGAGAAACATGAGGCATCCTTTACCAGCTGGGAAGCGTTCCGTCGGGAGTTGCTCGCTACCTTCAGCACCAACGCACGCAAGGAAAACGCCGAAATCGCCCTTCGCTCCAGGTCACAGCAGTCGAACGAAGGCGTGACCATGTTTATCGAAGATATGGCGCGTCTCTTCAGTCGGGCAGACCCTGCCATGCCCGAGGCTACGAAGGTGCGCCACCTCATGCGTGGTGTGAAGGAGCAGCTCTTCGCTGGCCTCATACGCGACCCTCCAAGAACCGTCGCTGACTTCGAAAAGAAGCTACGGCCATGGAACGTTCCTTGCAAGAACGAAGTGCGCAGTACGGTCGCCTGGGCAGTGTTGCGGCCACCAACTATTGTGCGTCACTGCCAGTCGCCGGAGACGAGGCGCTTCGAGAGCTTTTGCGGAGTGTGGTTCGAGAAGAACTGCGCAACCTCCGCTTAGGTGCTCCACCTGCCAGTGTTGCCGCTGTAGCCGATGCCGTCCGTGACGGAATTCGGCGAGTGGTCCAGCCACCACCGGCACCACAGCCGGAGCCGCACATCATGAGCTACAGCGAAGCCCTACGGACACCGCAGCCGGAGCCGTACATCATGAGCTGCAGTGAAGCCCTGCGGAGACCTGCGCCAGTGCCACAGGCATTCCGCCCTGCTGCCGAACCAACGCATGGATACCTTCCCCCCGTCGAGCTGCGTGACCCGCGCCCTGTTAGAAAAGCGGACGTGGGGCGCAGACCCAACAACTGGCCAATATGCTACCACTGCGGGGAGCCTTGGCATGTTCTCCGCAACTGACCATACCGGCGGATGGGATTAAGAGGATTTCCAGCGAGCGCACCTCGACCACGCTATTGTGAGAGACCGCGAGACATTGAGCAGTACCTGGCCGATCATGTGCTGCCCTCTCCGCCTCCACGACGTCAGTCTAGGTCACCGTCTCCAAGACGGGTTCCCAGTCACGCATCATCCGCTGGCCAATTCAGACGCACGTCCCCCCGCCAGGAAAACTGAAGACGGCGGCCTCCGGGGGTAGGACCGCCGCTGCCGCAGAGAGTGAACAGCCTCCATCCGACAGTTGTATGTGACGACCCGAACGCCGACGACCTCAGCCGCCGACCTCAAAGACGATCTCACCGCCGACCGCAACGACAATGCCACCGCCGACCCCACCGACGACCGCGTCGACGACCACACCGATGACCTCACCGACGACCCCATCGACGACGGCACCAAACACCTCACCGACGAGTTGTCAAAGCATTGTTTCCGTCGCTGATATTCATGTTGCCGCCGATGGCTATGACGTGTCAGCACTCGTGGATACCGGAGCCGACTTTTCGGTCATGAGCAGCCACCTAGCCACGACCCTCAGAAAAGTTCTAACACCTTGGCATGGGCCGCAGATACGCACATCTGGTTGCCATGTGGTGACGCCGGTTGGCGTCTGCACCTGCCGTATAAAGATCCCAGGTGCAGCTTTCATTGGCTCCTTTACCGTGCTACGAGAGTGTTCCAAAGAACTGATTCTCGGCATGGACTTCCTTAAAGAGCATGGCGCGGTCGTCAACCTTCATGAGCAGTTGGTATCGTTTTCGACACAGCGAGCCGTTACTAGAGACCCCGAGCCACACAGAGCAACACTACGCATCTCTGACGACCGCACAACGATACCGCCGAGAGCAAGCAAGTTTGTCACAGTCAAGTGTGATACCAGCTTCGGTACTCGGGGCATTGCCGAAGCGAACATGTGGCTGCTACTGTCTCGGCAAGTTCGCGTTGCTCGCGCCCTTCTTCCGAACACTTCGTGACACTTCTTCCAAACTAGGAACTAGGCTCATCTAGGAAACGTGGCCGACTTAATTGGTCACTCTAAGACTAAGCACAGCACACTAACGAGTATTTTATTCGCCGAATTTTGCAACATGTCCATCTTCCTTGCAACCTTATTTCGTAAAAATTACGAGCAAATTATCGTAGTAAAAATAAGAGGTATGAAGGCAGGTTTGATAGAAACGACGTCTCCCGAGAAACATGATTCCTTAAAGCAGTGTTATTTTACATCTATCAGCCAATAAAAAGAGGCCCTGAATGCCCATCGACATCGCTTTATGGCGCCTATTTTGTTGTAAACATATTTTCCTCCTCATCATTACCATAGCGTAGCTAAAGGCATGTAACGGCTGCAGTAGGGTATATGGCGCCGCCGAGGTACCTGATGTAAACACATTTCATTAAAACAAAATTCTTGTTAAACAAAGTCGGGCTTGTTTTTACAATCGACAGTATTTACGGGTTCTGTATGTAGACAGTGTATCCAGACCGCAACCTTGTTATTAGGAGGCGCGGTTAATAGAGGATTATGTCGCTTTATCTTTTCTTGCCTACTCCCAGCTGTTAAGTACGGCGCACTGATGCCGTGACTGCGGGCTCAGGAAATGAGCCGGGGTGTTTGGCAACCCTGCGAGATACCGCAGCAGTGCCCATTATCTTCGGAAGAATAGTTACTGTTCTAATGTTGTTTATGGCAAATAGGACATTTAAGTTCACCTTCGCTAGTAAATTCAAGCTAACATGACGAAACAAAAAAGAACGAGAACAATATCGTGGTCGCTTATTAGTGCGAGACGGGGATTTGATGTGAGGAGCTGATTTTCAGGAAGGGACCGTGCATCACAACGTATAAGAACAAGGGTTGTAGGGGCGTCTTGCGTATAAAACGGCATATTGAAACACGCACTGCTTATCCGCTGGAGGCTATGAGGGATGCTAACGAATGTTTCGCATGCCAACGATAACGTCGATCCGGCACGAACTTCTTGGCGCTAGACAAGAGACTACCACCGACTTTCCCAGGTCTCTGACTGACTCCGAATAACAGGAACAGATCCTGAAATTGCAGAGCAACTGAAAACGCATAGGCAATAAAAAGCAAAGTTACTGCATGTGGTCTAACTTATATACCGCATATAATTTGGGCGGCATATTAAAGAAACGCGCGCAATTTGTTCTTTCAACTTTACGACTTTTGATTTTAGACAGGAATGCATTTTAGTTAAAATCTCTTTTCTCACAGATGGGGTAAGCGCAGGAATTTTTACCGAGCAGAAATTGGGATTCAGACTATAGATTCAAATAATTTTCTGCCCTTAGCTTCCTTTTTAGAGAACGAGGGGCCTGGTCTTGGGTGAACGGCGTCGTAGAATACCGCATCCGTTACTTGTTACCGTAACCGTTGACTATCCACCTGTCAGGAAATCAGTGTCCGGCAAATTCGGCATATAGAAGTGCAGATTGAAACAGAACAATTTCGTGCGTGATTGCGACTGAAACTCCGAGCTCGAAAATACCCTTTCTTGTCAAGCCCTAGAAACTAGGGCTCAGGGCAACTTCCTTGGCATTTACACCGTTCGGATGTCCCACAAGGAAGTAAAATACGACACCCCACGGCAGGAGCCGCCGCCGCATCGACCTTCCAGGGAAGCATCCCCAGCCAGACATGACCGCGCACACGTGGAAGCCGCTTTCGAAAGACCCAAATATCTCCATCCGTCCTACAAGCCTTGTTGCGCCCTAGCCAAAGAAAAAAATCAGGTGCCGTCGATCAAGTCGTAGATAAGATCAGCGTCGATCGTAGGCGCAAACCCGACCCAGATGCCGCTGACACATGCAATGTCCTTTTCTCGCTTTTGACATCAGGCGCTGTACCTGTGACAGGCTTTGTCTCGCGATAGATCGCGACATTCTTTTTTTTCCCCTGTGACGTCACCCAATCTGGGAAGCTCACCGACGCGCACTGTCGCTCGGGTGGGGCGACAACTCTGGCAGACGTCGGTTCGGTCGGCGAGGTTTGCTGTCCGCCGGGATCTGACCGTCGCATTACGGAAAGAATGCTCTTCTGCAACTGTGCTGCCTCTTCGAACTGGCTGTTGCCTGCCCTTATCGCCTTTCTACTTTTCCCTTATGGACGGGGTAAGTCACTGCGAACAGGCTAGCAGGCGTTTGATGGGAACATAGCCGTTAGGTGGTTGCACTGTAAAGGCGAACAAAAGATGTCAAGAGTTGTTCATGACTGCTGGCTTCTGGTTGTAAGCCTCTATCTGCCATACTACACAGCAACTATCTTCCTCTTTTTGTATTTTTTGCTTTTTGCAGATGCAACGGTGCTTTGTCTGTAGAAAGGTGTCGTGACTAGTGGAAACCTATTTTTTAAGACTACATCCTCAAGGAAGTGTTGCTCTAGTCTTACGAATGCGCAGGTACCTGCCCAGAAAATTGTTTTAATGTTAATGCTAATGTTTTAATGGGAATGTTAATGCGACACGAGAAAGCAGAACGCGCTTCGTGAGAGACATGACGGAGGATAACAGCCCCCGAAACCAAACAGCAGAGCTTATTGAGAGGGTATGTTGTTACCGTACATTGTTTGCCGATGCATACAAACAAAAATTGATGATTCGTCGCGAAATGTAATCATATACGCCTCAAATTGCAGCGCCAATGCGCGGTGAATGCGTGACGTGGCCGCAAGTTTATAACTGCATTGTGTCTCTTTTGCCACGAATCATGTAACAGAACGCCAGCACGTGCTTTTCTGTTCACGACAGACAAACTATCAGCATATGCATTATATTTGGTTTAGAACAGAGATTTTCCTGGACGCACAGCTGTTTTCTGTATTGTTGCTTCATTCATCAAGCTACGCAAGCTAGCTCAATGCGTAGCAACGCGATCTGTGCAGTGCTGGCCGTTTGGATCGCTGGTCTTCTCGAAATGCACGCACGATCATGCCGCTTTATTGAAAATGCAGCAATAACAGCTGTTTTTAAGTAAAAGCAACCGGATCAGCGGTAGTCAGGCAGAAAACTTGACTACCGCTGGGCCGGAGATAAGGCGTCCGGCTCGCGACAGAGAATTCCGCAGTTTTTTTTTCTAATTTTCGTATTCGGTGAATACTTCCACTCATGTACATGGTAAGATACTCAAAGTCTGGCTCAGTAGGAGTGTGGAAATTCATGAAGGTGAAGAAAATATGCGACGAGAAATTTTAAGCGGAATATCTGGAACTGCTTTACTTTTTGCAGTGTATGAACTCACTGAAGCGAAAAAAATTAATCAGCATTAAAAAGGAAAGCCGCGAAAGCTGAAGAAGAGGCATTCGCAGAAGAGCTAACTCACTGTCCTTTCTGGCAGGGTAAAAAATAATAAAAATGAACAAAAGAAACCGCAGGCATGAACATAACAGGAAGTGCGATTCGCACTCTCATTTTTTTTATTTCAATAAGTGTGTCATTTGTCCAGGAACTGCAAAACAACTTTATTTGAAAATTATATTTCAGTCATGAAGATTTTACGGTTAGATAGTCGTGAAAGGCGTCTTTTCAGAAAAAAAGATGGCGACGCAGCTATTATCTTCTACGAACCACAGCATTCATTTTGACTGTTCGTGAGAACTCACAGCGGGGCAGTTTTTTCGCCTATGTCTTGCTATTATAAAATTTATTAGGCCTCGAGTTTCCAATGGGTTCTAAAGCTCATTGAACATCTGGAATTTTCAAGCATTCTCATAGAGTTTTTCTCACTGCTTTGTTTTGAAAATAAATTTAATTCAGAAGTCCTCATTCTAAAGAGGTGCGCCGACTGCAGAGGGCAGGTTACATTCCGGTTCCCTCCTTCATTGGTCCCTAATTTTTTTTTCTTCTTGCACACACCGATGCTTCCCTGATAAGTTTTAACCACCAAGTATAAGACGACACTCCAACGTAGGAGCCATTGAAAACCAAACTACTGTCAAGATTATTTCGCGACGTCTTTAACACACCCTCAAGCACTTATACAAAGGGTGTTATGGACAGTTTTAAATTGATATTTAAGAGTCCGTTTGAACTGGCTGGTCAGGCCTGAAAAGCCATATGCAAGCGTTGATTAATAATACATCTTTATTTTTAAAGGCACACGAATACAGGTGCCGACTAACAACTAAACTTAATTTTACCCGACCCCTCTCCAGAAAACAATTATTTCTGAAACAGCGTTGTCTTTAACTTTCATGTCTCTACGCGTATTTTTGCACGCTATTCCTCATAAGTAAAACAACTGACAGACTGGCCCAATCCGCAGCGCTAATCAGTGGCGTAAGAGTTCAAAACCCCGCACGATATACGAACTAGGTCGCCGTTAAGTCCCCCCGACTGCTCGAAACGCCGGAAGCGGATGTTAGTTCAGCGGCAACTGTGAGCGGCGCCAGGATGTCACTGCGTTCCAGTTGTCGCAGTGAAACGCCCAGCAGCACTATCGCTCTTAGCCGATAAACGTAACGCGTCTAAAAAAAATTCAGTTATATCTATAGTTGTACATCAGGTGCCACAGTTAAGAGGTAATCAAAGTTGCTTCATTCACCCAGTGGACTTCAATAAATACAAACAATACTTCAGATACTATTTTTCTGACCGTAAGGGCCCGAGGCCTGCTTAAAAAGGAATATTTATGTACGCCAACAACGCATGGTATTACAGTGACTGGTCGCGGCCGCTGCAGCCACCGATTGCAGATGGCAAATAAAAGACAACTAGTTTGTTCGCACAACACGGCGTTTCCCATTTATCACGAGGGGGAAAAGAGACGGGGAAAATTTGTGGCGTGCACTCACTCGCTACACAATATGCGTGCTCGCTGCCGTGCTGTCCCAGCAAGCTACCGTGACCACTTTACGTCTGAAAAGTCGCTAAACGTCAGTTGCTGCTGTTCTCGGACCTTTGTGCAGTGTGTAATTTACGCTCTTCATTACTTTAATGAAGGCACTGCAAGCACCGTGAGGTACCGCTGTTAGGTCTTTCATTTTTGCAGTAAATAAATAAAAGGTATCAGCTGAAAAAACTTTTTTCTGCGTTTCCTTTCGTGTATACGTTGGGAGACATCACAGACAAAGTTTGAAAAGGTTTGCCATGGCACGAAACGAACACATGGCTACTGACGCCTGAAAACTTACCTTGCAAGCTGACTCGCGAGCTGAACGCAGAACCACAGCACCGCGGCTATCTAGAACCGTAAGGGACACCAAAAAACCCACCCCTGTCATGTCAAGCGCGTTGGTGTAGTGACCTTTCTCGATTTACTTAGCCATCCACATGATAAGCGGATGCATGCTGCCAGACTCTCCGCACGGTCATGATGCGAGGGGCTCCGACAGCTAATCGAGAGTTCTAGAGTAGTGAATGCACGTTTGCATGTAGTGAACGCAAGAATGTTGTTGGAAACTGCGTTTTATGTCAGATCGATCAACGTACGCAAACGCATACGCAGAGAACTTCGGTGACAGTGACGCCATCGGGTTTTCATAAAGTGAACCGTTTCTGTAATAAACCGGTGCTTGTTAGGCGTAGCAGCTACCGAATAATCCAACGTAATAAAAAAAGTAGGTAAAAGTTAATGTCCATACAATTTAATATAGGCAAGATAAGACGAAGCGAAAGCCCCGACATCAAATTTATAGTCAGCTGACGTGCCGAAAAAAGCAGTAACGCCGACGAGTTTACTACGAAGTGGGAGGCTCCGTTTCAGAGCCCGCCGCCATGTTGGCTACTTATCTCATTGGGGTCCTTGAGCATTTGCTATGGGAGCGTCCGCTAAGTGCGTGACGTCACCGTCCGGTTTCTTCGCCAGTTTTCGGTGCATACAAGCCGTCACATCCTCTTCTGGCGTTTCGACCAGTCGGATGGGGCAGAAAACGACCGTTTCGGAAACGACGAAACTAGGAATACGGCCCAAGGTCTTTTTTATGCCAACAATTCAGTTCAAAATCTCCCAAGCGTATCATGAAAGCTCCGACTGCTTCTTTGGAGCTACAGTAATTTCTCTGATGAACGGTAGCGTGTGTGAATCTAGTTAATAAATTTCATAACAAAGGTTCATTAATTAGTTGTTTTATTAAAGTGCTGGTACGGCGGTACCTGCTCACCAGATTTTTCTCATCGGTCTCTAAGAAAGAAATAGCAGTTCTCACAAAAGCTTCGAGCGAGCGCAGAATTTTTCAATATTATATTCGTGCGCAACAAAAACGGCCTCACCTCAAAAAGTACACCCGATTTTGGGCCATGTTCTACCGGACGTAGGTCGAGAATAATCGACATGCGCTTGGTTTAACTTTCCCTTGAAATCCCATGCAACTGTTTGCTCGTGTTTTCCCTCGCAAAATCGTATTTCCGTTTAGGTGTGCATTCGAAAATTAAAGCAGAGTGTTGGGATGAACAACCTTTGATACCATTCGGATCGGTTTGTTCGACAAACTGCCTTCTCCTGATGTTCTCATTATCATTCCACACTCTTTCCTGGTAGCGTGCTCCACCTGCGCGGCAGGCACCCAAAATCAAGGCGGCACCAGCGGAACCGGGGGTGGAACCACTGGCGGTGGGGTGGGTACGCCTTGTGGCGGTGATGCACAGGTCTGCGGAAGCACTGGCGTAGGCACCGGCGGAGGCACCGGAGGCGATGGAAGTGCGCCTGGAGCAGGTGGATCTGGCGCTGGTGGATCTGGCGCTGGTGGATCTGGCACTGGCGGATCTGGCACTGGTGGATCTGGCACTGGTGGATCTGGCACTGGTGGATCTGGCACTGGTTGTTCTGGCACTGGTGGAACTGGCACTAGTGGAACTGGCCCTGGTGGGACTGGCTCTTGCGGAACGGCAACTGGCGGAACTGCCACTGGCGGAACTGGTAATGGTGCAGCTGGCACAGGTGGAACTGGCGGGACTGGTACAAATGGAACTGGTACGGGTGGATCAGGTGCCGGAGGAACCGGTGGAATAGGCAGTGGAACGTCTTCTGCTGGCGGTGTAGGAACCGGTGGCGGCTCTGGAGGAAGCGGCGACACATTCATTTGTGTCCTCCGACAGTTTCGGGTGCCCCAAATCAATGACTTGGTGACGGTAAGACGTTCATTCAGTTTATTCGCGTGTACCGCCACCTGCAAAACCTAATACCAATGCTCCAGCGCGTGGCTTGGACTGATATTAGCGTCGCGTTCCTTTGGCCACTGGGTTATGCTAGAGTGGCTGCAAGGCATCCGCTATCAGCAGTCGCCGCAAACACACCGTGTAGCATGGCCTCGGACTCAGCGGACAATGCGCCGCGGTGCTAATATCAGCCCAAGCCACATGCTCGAACATTTGTATTAAGTTTGGGAGTGGTAGCACAGGCAGCAATCGACGACTAGGTTCACTTATTGAACCTAACGATTGCTACATTAATGTTGACTGTACCCCTGGACTACTGGTTTCCGCGGTCATCCCTGAGGAAAGCTGTCTAGCAGCCAAACAAACGAAGAGAAACCTGAGAGGCACCAAAATTTAGTCTCAGAAAGTGCAGTATTAATGCAAAAATCTGCTTTGGGCGCTAAACCCAAATGGCTGTCAGTGATCCGCAAAGAACTGCATTTCCCACATGATTTAATGAAGAGTTGAGAAAAAAAGTACCTTAAAATTATTAGATCAAAGCTTAATTGATTATGCGAGGTGGCGATGGTGTCTACCTACGAACTGAGGCAGTTATGTGGCTTTCCTTTTCTCATAACCAACGGAGGGTTCAGATACCGCTGGTTTTGAGGAAATGAAAGGCGCATAACTTTCCCCCTTGTCAGTGGACAGCTCAGTCGCGCTTTGAGGTACGTGGCCGAATGCGTTATGCATACCGTGTTACACGGCTGCCTTTGTTCCCCCTAAATTGCTTCTACTAAATGGCATTTGCAATGCTATCCCAGCTTTCGCTGTAAACGATTGCTTTTCACGACGTTAACGAACACACACATGAAATAGGCGGAAACCCCATTTCCCACCAACTTTGCCTAGCGCTGCTGCTTGAGATTCGTGTAATATAGCGAGTGACCGCTAAAAGTAAATGTTTTTTTTTTTTCATAAGGACCGTCCGAACTTACCGCGCTCAACGGTGATCTGCGGAGTTACTGGGTGACTGCTCTATAGATGGCGCTGCAAGTATTACTTTGACAAAGCCGAAATGAAGACCGATATACCGCAGCAGTGTCCTGCTTTCTGAAGCTAGCTAAAGGTGCCTGCGAATGCGAATGTTTTGAAAGAACTAACGAGTCAATGAAGGTTGCTTTTGAATCCAGGGTACGACGGAATCCCGTCTGGCCGGAGCGATACATTGGAAAACCAAAAGTGAATTAAAAAGACGACACTTCTGCTCCCAGCACGTGGGCCTCATTGCGACCACTTGAATTAAAGGGAGAGAATTTCGCCCCCAAGCACGGGGACCTTGCTGTAAACGAAAGCCGTGCACTAAAAGTCGCAACGCCACCTTTTTGGTTCAGCTGGTCGGCGTCGGTGTTTCTTCTAACGCCTATTTTTGCGCTCTCAAAGCAAATGAAATCGTTTGAATAATCTGAAAAATAAAAGCACATGATATGGAAACCACCTTACCTTTATATGGTTGAAAGCGGATAGATGTTCGCATTTTTGAAAATCAATTATTCTTCCCTTCAGCAGATAGACATGACTTTTGAGGTATATATGATACACGAAATGATATCTAGCATGGTATGTGATATATGAGATGCATATGCCGCGGGAGGTTGTATGATGCGACGATGTGGAGGTGACATGCTGGGCGCAAGACGTACAACGACTTGCAGCAGCAAACTGTTCATTGGGTGAACTTGTGCCCACAGTGAAACGAAAGCTACGACAACATATGCACGCACACTTGGCCGTCGCCGGGATCAGAATAACGGAGTTAGTCGACCTCGCTCGATTCAAGCACGACTCCGAGCATACTGAATAATGGATGTACATCGAAGTAAAATGTTCTGAACAGCACAGAATCACCCACACATGATCGCGAATATACGCGACTAATGCAGAACTGTCTATGCAGTATTGGTCATGCACCAGATCACTTAACCGGCGAGGCGGAGAGAAGAACTATAAGGATGTGTGCTGGCTGCGGTAAAGAACCGCACGGTGTATTAACAGGAAACCCAACAAATCTAGCTCCCAACGCCGCCAAAATATTCGGCTATAGGTTTAAAATATTTTTAAAAAGTTAATATCAACGGTCCAAACACTGCTGACGGTGCAGTCATCGTGTTCAAAAAAGCGTGCGGGCTTTCGATACATGAGAGGTTTCCAGTAAGTCGTAAAGAAATACGTATAAAGGAAGACGTAGTTAGAAGTATGAGAGTGGTTGATGACGGCACTAACGGCGCGCTGTACTGATGACGGCTTCTTTGGACGAAAAGCATATACCATTCCCGTGTCTTTTTGTGTTGGAAAAGGGCGAGAAGTACGGTGACATGTGGTCCACCCAGGATTTAAGGTCCATAATTCACGCGCATGTTCGATGACAGCACTCTGATTTAGCCTTGTGCTTCGGACGGACGGAGCGCTAAAACGGGGTGCTGATGGGTGCCGTCATGATCGGTATTTTTTCTATTATTCCCCTAAACCAAAATGTGAAGCTTTTTTTTTCGTTTAAGCTACAAATCGTGTTAATTTTTACGCTACCACAATTTTGAGTCTTGGGTTTATATCTTTCGGTAATTGCCTGGCTTTTAAGTGACCATCCTTCCAACCATTTCTTGCTAATTTTCACCGCGTATGTATTCATGTACCTTCACTATCTCAGAAATCTGAGGCCTCGGGGTTACTAATTGTGCCTGCGTCGACACCTGGATGCATAGCGCCACATTATGGCAAAATATTCTCCATTGTTTCCTCAAATTCACCGCGCACTGCACGTGTGTCCTCATCTTAGTCGAATTTCTTTTGTAGCTGCACGTTCGAATGCACCTTGATCTGCTTCAAATAGTGGCTCTCATCAGTTAGCATAGAACGACTCCGTCCTGATTTCCTTTTTCCATTTTCTCTGTATTTCTAGCGTCTGGCCTTTTACTATTAAGTTACTTCAGTTCACACCCTCTGCTTCTCTGGCCCTGCATTTAAAGTTCTGTACTTCCCCGTTCTAGTTTCTCTACTCTAAATGGTTAGTTTTCTAATCATTTCCTTCACAGTGAGTAAACGGTCATTCTGTACAAGTACTAAATACCTTAGCTGCCCATCTGTTTTCTTTCAATTTCTTCAACCTTTTTTTTCATACAATAATTTACTCTTGCTTCCCGCGCTTCAAATGATGTCGAACCCATGGCCCCTTGTACGGCCTCATTTGTGGTTTTACCGCGAGCACCTAAGGCTAATCCCCTAACAGTTCTCTGATTTTTTTTTCAAACCCCTGTTGAAGTACTGCCCTTAGACACAAATCCTACGACGCCAGTGGCCCCACCTGTAATACAAAATGCCGCTTGAAGTAAGGAGTGCGAAACTGTGATTTGAAGAAAACATTTTTCAATTTTTACAATTATTAAATATGCTGAAACTGAGCAGTCACAAATTTTTTGGACGCCCCCGTAGCAAGAGGAAAGCAAAAGCATCCAGCAGAAAGTGTTCAGAGGGTGATGGCGCAAAAATTCACAATGTCTGTACCTCCTGACTCCTTTAGCGAACCAGGTGGTTCGTTTACCATCCCCGAACTTTCCATAAAACCTGTTTTTCCCGACAGAAAATCAACTTCAACATTCAGAAAGCAAACCTAGCGCCTTATGCCCGCGGGCCCTCGTTGCAGGTTGGATAACGCTTTGATATCGGCAGCATTTGTGAGGCGTTTATTCCACAGGTGGCCAACCACGGCCACCCGTGAGACTCTCTTTGCTGCCAAGCTGCTGTGTCACAGCAAGCCTTGTTGTATTCTTACTGGCGCTTATCTTCACCTCCTCCCCTTAAAATAAAATAAACAATGAAAGGCAAGAGACCAATGTTGCCCTCTGTCTTTCTCAGGCATGTGCTTTCGTTACAGAACAACACCTTAAGTACACCTTGACGGTCATAGAATTCGTTTTTTTTTAGTATAAACAGGGGCGACACTCGTGAAGCCTTATGAAGTAAAAACTACACTCGATTGTCTAGCACTTTTCCTTATCGTATACCGTGTTCGGCTGGCGCTCGCGGGTCGGGCATTCATGAAGCACTTTTGGGCGAAATAAATTTCGTGAACATGGGCACTGACACAAAAAGCGCTTTTAAATAACACTTGTCATGATAGCAGGTGAGAAACGCGCCTATAGCAACACAGCGACCATTGGTGAAAGGAGGCTTACATGTTCACGACGCTTTTCTTTCATAACTGTGCTGCGTCGCAGGCTCACGCCTGGTCGCTCGTCGATGGTGACGACTACCGAAGAGATATACGAGTCACAATAACGAGCCAATTAACAGCGAACCCCCTCACGTATTGCAAAATTCTTCGGATCTCGCCCCTGTTCTTAGCTCTCCTGACAATTCATATAGGCAGGAACAAGCCAAATATGAGACAAAAATGATCAGTCCCCTCTAATTTTCATAGTTTAGCAATAGGCCGCCAAATTCCAGGTAATGAGCCTCCCCATATTACTTTTATTCCCTTTTCGGTCTGAAGTCAATCTACTGTAGCTATTTTCGCCGTTCTCATGATCAAACAGTGAAACTGCTCGAACTAATTCTATAGTTTGACGGAAGCTAGAGCGCAAATGCTAACCTGAAACACTTATATCATTGACCGTTTGCGGTGTTCCCTTTAAATTAGTTCTGTGAGCGTCCATCCGACAAGCATCGATCAACGTGACGTATACCTGTTTAGCGTCCATTGCTGATATTCAAGCTCCAACTTCGCACCGCAAATTAGCTATTGCATTTAAAACGCATTACTAGAATTTAATTTGCGTGCTAGATTTATTTTACCCCACTCGGCTCAGCCACAGTATTTTGAAATGCTATTCCACTACGGAATAAAAAACATCTAAATTAGCGAATTAATCTTTCTCAGAAACAGGAAATGATTATTACGACAAACAACGGGCCCGGCAGTTAAATACACCTGGCTGCCTTATTTAAGGTGCGGAATATGCGCACTATATGATTAAGTTCTAAGAATGACGGTATATTCCTCACTTTCCATGACGACGGAAAGGCATGGACGCGCTGAGAAGCTCTTCTGACTTCCATATTACTTTTGCAGCCCTGGACGTTGTATTTCGAGACTGACAGTCATGGAACGGGATCCCAAGGACCGCGCAGAAATGAACAAAAAAAAACAAAATACAGGAAGAAAGATAAAAAAATACAACTGCGTTCTGGTCTTAAGCTCGACGGTGAACACACGTGCCAACATTTAATATAGCGGGGACACTGCAATGGGAAACAATATAACTTCATGTAAAAGACCAATTAATTTTTGTACTCGTAAGGCGCTGTTAGAGATGAGGGGTCCTTGAGTGAGCTGGCTCTTTCAGCGCCGCAGGTCCCTTCTACGAATGACGTCGAACTTGGTTATGAAGGAAACTGTACAGGGGGTTTATTTTATATTATTTACAAGATTTAGGAACCCATTGGAGGGTGATGGGGGAAGGTCGGAGGATCTGAGAAGATCTGAGGATGATCGAGGATTCCTTCCCATGGCACTCGTCGTCCGGTTTTAAAAGGGTCCGGTCCCTAGGATGCCCCAGGTTCGAAGAGGTCTTCGCCAGGTTGGGCGTGGCCTAACTTGCGCTGTCGCGCGCGCGCGCGCGCACACACACACACACACACACACACACACACACACACACACACACACACACACACACACACACACACACACACACACACACACACACACACACACACACACACACACACGCACACACGCGCACACACACGCACGCGCACACACGCGCGCACACACGCACGCGCGCGCGCGCGCGCGCGCACACACACACACACACACACACACACACACACACACACACACACACACACACACACACACACACACACACACACACACACACACACACACACACACACACACACACACACACACACACACACACACACACACACACACACACACACACACACACACACACACACACACACACACACACACACACACACACACACACACACACACACACACACACACACACACACACACACACACACACACACACACACACACACACACACACACACACACACACACACACACACACACACACACACACACACACACACACACACACACACACACACACACACACACACACACACACACACACACACACACGAGAAGAGAACGGGATAGAGCGCCACTCACAACTGGTTCAATTTGCAGAAACCACATACTGCATATATATATATATATATATATATATATATATATATATATATATATATATATATATATATATATATATATATATATATATATATATATATATATATATATATATATATATATATATATATATATATATATATATATATATATACAGATAGCCAGCGCCGGCACAAGGAGCATATTCACACATCCAGTCGCGCACGACTTCTTTGTATATATATATGCATGTATGTGGCTTCTGCAAATTGAACCAGTTGTGGGTGGCGCTCTATCCCGTTCTCTTCTCTTGTGTGTGTGCGTGAGCGTGTGTGTGTGGTTTTGGCGCCTTACAAGGAGAATGATCAATTTAATTACCAACCTGCCCAACAAGAAGTTCTCTTAAAATCCAACGAAGTATTTGGCTTGTAGCTTGGTAGCCCTCCCAGAGTTATTTCTCAAGAGATACAAGACGCTGAGAAGCTTCGAAATGGATGACGCCGCCCAAGAAATCCGATAATTGATTTGCCATGTGGCGCACATGAAAGCCGGATTTTTTATTTCATTGAGTATTTTTTACCTAATGCTGGGCGCAGAGGTGCTGACTGGCTCTGGGCGGGGTCGGTGCAGGGTTCACGGTGGCGATGATAACCTTAAGCAGTTGCGCATAAGAGCACAGTCTTTCGCTGTCAAAATGCCACAGAACTTCATCGTACCTAGTACATGCATGGAGACGAAATAGTTCGGCGGGCTGCACTTGCCCAATGAATTTGCGACAGTGCACAAATTTGTGTGAAGGGACTAGACACGGTGAAAAAAGTTCAGAAGGTCCTATAGCTCGAGTGACGCCTACTGCTGCATAAATGCAGTGTGGAGGCACCTTGCGAAGAATTGTCGGAAAACACACAAACCTATTAACTGATAACGCTCTCGCTATTACGCTTAAGTCACGGAACTCCGCCAGGCCAAGAGTAAACGTTGCGTTTTTAAAAAAGTATTTCTGCCCCTTTCATCCCTCCCTCAATCTCTTCGTTAACATGCATAGTACAGGCGGCCAGCCACTATAAGACGCACTGATAACTACTTATAACCTTGCAGAGACGCTCGCAAAGCCTCCAACAGCCGTTTCGAAGCCCTTGGCATCGTCTGACGATAACAACGATTGTGGCGAAGAACCCGAAACATGACCGCTTTTTCCAAGATCAGAAGACGCAAGACGGAAGCCAAAAATACATTTCGGCATTAATAACAAAGCACTTCTCAGAATAAGAGTACTGACACAATTTCCTCGTTTAAAACATATTGAGCCCCTCTAAGAACTGTCGACTGATTAGACTGTGGTATACCAACCAGAGCCAGTGAAAACCAGCAAAAATATGGGCGGTCTTCGATCCGCACTATTCTTGGGCATGGGTTCAATTTAGCAACGACAAAATATATTTGCGGAAAGCAGCCTTTTTTCTTCCTTGAGGCTCACAATCGTCCAATACTGCTGGCAGGCTTCGAATTCTTAATTGAGATCAAAATCTAAAATGCACTCCGGAATCGCAGCATCCGAGAAGCAAAGAACTTGCGGCGGCACTCAGGATTCGAACACGAACGCAAAAAAAGCGAGGTGGAGGCTGAGAACGCATCTCTGCATTAAAAAACTGACAGACGGCTTAGCATAGCTAAGTGGAGGATATCGTGCAGGAGCACGCTGGGAAGTTATCCCACGTGCTGTGAATGCGAAAGCATTCTTTGACCTAAAGGTATTTACACTAAACGCCTTAAAGATAAAGGCATCTCATCTAGAGACCTTTACCCGGGAGGCACTTACCATGAAGGCTTTCATCGTAAAGACCTTTATCATGAGGCCTTTAACACAAAGTGCTTTGACATGAAGGCCTTTACATGAAGGCATTTACCTTGAAGGCATTTACCCAGATGAAGCCCTGCCAGGTGTGCACACCTGGCAGATTGCGCACAATGCGGTGGAAAGGTGGGCTGCCTGCTACAAAGCAGGCTTCGGGGACATACTATACATATGTATGCTCCAAATCGGAAAATGCGCCTAGTAGTGCTACCGCCCCAAAATCAACGCAGGAGCAACTGAGTGCAGCGGTCAGTTGTTCCGTGTGGTTTTTTCACCGGGTCCAATGCCTAGTCGAAGTTAGCGCACTCCTGTAAATTCAACACGCAAAACCAACTAGCCCCCTTCTGAGCATTACTTTAGTTAGTTGTCCGCTGGGCTGCTAGCTACGGATAACGAACTCGCGCAGAAAAGCTGTCACCGAAGCCATGAAACTGAAAAGCTAAGTGGCGGTTGAAAACGTGGCTGTAGACTTTTTATTACCGCCGCATCACGTGGCATGGGGCTCATTTCGAGTGGTGCGTGGCTCGTAAGCGCGCTTACTCTTATGGCGCATAGCAATCGGCGATCCAGAGCAGCTCTCCGAATCCACAAAAGGAGAACGATATCTGTCGCGATCTAACCACAGCTCAGGATCTGAATCCAAATAGCCCATTGAAACACGCTCGTCCGCTACGATGGCAGAGAATGGTTGCCTCAAGCAGTACTCGGAAGAAGCACTTCGCGAACGTCGCCGCGAACGCGAGTGACGAGTACATGAAAATTCGGAATTGTCCGCCCTGTGATGTGGGGAAAAAGCGTCAAAGTGCGAGCTAGAGCTGCCGACAAGATGGGTCTACGGCGCTAGGAACAGTAAGTGCACAATGGCGGTGGTGGTGGTGAAAATTAATGAAAGAGGTGAGGCTCTTTAAAGAGCCCCGCAATGGGTGGAGTCCTTATTCCGGGACCCCATTGGTCGAAGCCGCCAGCTTAGCCTTCTTGACAAAAGCCTCTTGGGACTGAAGGTCCGAACAGCCAAGCAAGGCCGCCTCCCATTCCTCTCTGGTAGGGTTGGGGTAGGGGGAGAGAGCTGAGTTGCGCTGGCAAGCCCAAACCAAGTGGTAGGTGTCAGCCACCTCCCCACAGTGTTTGCACCTGCCAGTGAACGCGGGATCGAAGTGTTTTAGTACTGCCGGGCACAGCATTGTGTTCGTGAATAATCGGAGTAGAAGGCGCAGCCGAACCCACATGACTCGAGAGACAGGCGAACCACGATGATGCCACTGGGGCGTTTGAACGCCAGTTCAGCACCAACCCGTTCGGCTGTGCGCATTCGGTCAGCGAATGGCTCTCAATGTTGCTCTCAATTTCAACGATAGCTTCATGTTTCACCGCCCCATTCATCAGGGACTTCATTTAGGAGGCCGGGTTAATAGGCCCGCTAGAGCTTCATATTGCACCATCTTTGATGGTATCCCGATGGATTATTTCTTATTTTCTCTCTCTCCAAAGATTGGTCTAAGAGAAATGAATTTGTTGGGCTTTTGCCGTCGTTGGAATGAGCGTTCTCAGTTAAATAGGAATCATTTGAAGAGAGCTAAACTTGCTGATCGTTAAGAACGTGTCGCAGGCAGCCACTCTTCCTACGGAGTGATCATTGCACCTGATGAGACGTTACATAGAATTTGTGTTAAAATTTGCTAAACAGTGATCAAAAAGCTGATTGACTGAGATGATTAAGCACTCCACTAAGCAATTATGTAAAGGCTGGAGCAGCATGAAGTCATGACTGGTTTGTTTTTGATGCGAAACAGGCGTCCACGATGCGGAATTCATTCTAATATACCAAGCCGGAAAATTGACTGACCACGAAAGCTTGAACGCTTAGATAGGTACTCCCGATGGCTGGTATAACATTACTAGCTACTGCACGAGGAACTTTGCTGAAAGAAAAATAAAACTTCACTGCCACTCATGGCACTTTTATTTTACCGTAAGTTTCTGAATTTCCTTCCGAGCAAGCTTGTGAGAAACGGAAGTACTTTGAAGAAAATATTTCATGACATAGCCTTCTGCTAGCACAGGCAAAGCTTCGTCTTTGTCCTTTTTGTCCTCGAGGTTTTTACGTAATCCGAAACTATACGTAGGTTCTTCGATAGTGTTTACTCGCTCTCTGTTTTCGTCTGCCAGAAATATCAATGTCTGTTTTGCGAGTATTTTCGTTTTCTTTAAAACCGTATTTGATTTTCAAAACAAACGCTCGGTGAAAGGAGCGTTCGGCAATGAATGCTTGCGGTAGGAGCGAATGGGCAAGGAAGACGAGCTCAGGATGGCAACGGCGATAGCAGGGCGGTAACGGATTTCGTCTCCAGTTGCGTTCCGTCGGAGAGTAATATATTTGGAGAGAACGGTCCAAAATACGCGCTAAATTGTTTACTCTTTTAACCTCCGAACTTTTCTGCTCTCTGAAAAAGTTTCCTGGTGGCGGCATCGTCGCCGTTTCCTCGCTAATGATGGCCAGTTTTTACCGCCCCTAAAGAGACCACTATTACGTGCATTTACGCCTGACGCTCGCCATCGTTGCTGTTTTTAAGAGCGTTAGCTCTTACTCAGCACGTTTCGAGATTTCGTGGGGTTTGCTACCACCCTTAGATCACAGCGCCATCTGTGGCAGCAACTGCTCATCACGTTTCGAGATTTCGTGGGGTTTCACTACCACCGTGAGATCACAGCGCCATCTATGGCAGCAACTAGAAAACAGCACAACTCGCATTGAGACTTGTAGCTCCGTCCACAATGCATACATTCGTTCCGATATATATATATATATATATATATATATATATATATATATATATATATATATATATATATATATATATATATATATATATATATATATATATATATATATATATATATATATATATACATACATACATACATACATACATACATACATACATACATACATACATACATACATACATACATACATACATACTCCGACAACAAGGGGCACCCATCGGGGGACAGCTGTGTACTGAATTTGGTAGGCAAATGAAGCCCTACTGGTTGTGGTATAGAAATACAACCACAATTAAATAATAGGTAAACATTGTCAACATGTTATTACTAATAGACCCTTTAGAAAATTCAGTCTGGCAACTTGGCAGGCATCATCATCAGCAGCTTCCGTCGGCGTCGTCGCCATATTTTGGGCACCTAGAAGACGCACAGGTGCTCTGCTCAGCCTTTGCACCAGTTTCCACCTTGTTTCGTCCACAATACTTTGGTTCCATTTGTGAAAGAGATGGCGGAAAATTTGCAGTGGTCGAAGGACCTGACCATCATCCCGGGCGGATTTTCGGAAAGGCTTTTGGACTCCTATCGTGATGCCCACGGTGTGCGTGGTCCGTCCGGCCGCACCTCTCAGCGAAGCTACAAGCTGGTATGGACTGCGATCCGTCGACAGTGCGCGTTGCCGTGTCATCCTGCAGGTACAGTATTAGTGCCTCTCTTGCGGACTTGCAAAGATTCGCGTTCTCGGTGCTTCTGCTGCGTCCGTGCATACTACTGAAGTGCGTCCGCGCTGCACGTCAGTGGCAGAGAACGCGTTTAAATTTAGTTGCTAACCGCAGCATATATGTCTCCTCACTAGGAACAATATAAGCGTAGCGTGTTTAACAACTTTTAATGCACAGACTTGAACTCGGGCGTCATGTTGGGCGAAAATGCGATACGAACGCGACCTCGTACTTAATGTTGTCTGAAGCCGTGTTGATGTGTGCACGCTGGTCTAGAGAGCTCAGGATCGGTGTGCTACACAAGTAACCAGAAATCTTAACGCAGCTGCTTTATGTGAGAACTTCACTTTTTTAAATGCTTTGTTTCGCTATGCTGCAGCGATTGCCTTGCTGGGATTACCCGTGAAAACGCCTGTTTTTAAATTTCTCATCTCTTGCTTCACGGGCCTCAGTTCGGGCGCTCTAGACAAGCCTGCGTCTGTACAGTGTTCTGCGCCAATGACTGAAGCGTGCTGCGTGGGCTGCTCTCTAATCTCTTGGAACAAGCGTGTAGAGGAAGCAAGGGGGAAGCGACGTGACATGCCGGTGCCGTGTGTTCGGTAACTCGAGACGCCTCGCCTATCTGCGCCGATAGTCGGTCACGGGAGGCGCGCTGCAGCATAAACCTCTAGCCGCTTTGCCCTTTGAGATATATATATATATATATATATATATATATATATATATATATATATATATATATATATATATATATATATATATATATCTTTGACTCTGCACATCCTTTATAATTAGTTTTCCTTTGACGAGAATCAAGTCTGTGGTGAACCTGCACGCTCAGAGCATGTTTCATGCTGTCTGGCGAACGAGGCTCTCGCTACAAACGTATATTCATGTTGCTGCCATACAAGAGTAGGAGGAGCACCATAGGATACTAGTACCTGAAAAAATAAAAAAAACACAATATATTGTGAGCTCCACATGTCATCGTAATGCAGTTTCAAGCGAATGTAATTGTTTGGCATGTCCATAGTTCACCAAATACAAAAAACTGATATAAGTATGCAGTGGTCAAAGATTCCTCTAAATGGTTTACATGAAATTTTTTCATTTTTTTGCAGGCCTGATGAGGTGTATGTCAAGTGCACTTGTTTTCGGAGCCAGAAGAAGGCATCAAAGCCCTATGAGGTGTGCTTTACTTTGAAAAGCTGTGGATCAGTGGTGTCTGCAAAATGCAGTTGCCCAGCTGGTGCTTGTGGAGTGTGTAGCCACAGTGTAGCCGCATTAAAGGTAGTGTTGCTACTTAAGAGCAATGGCTATAAGGAACCTCCACCAGAGGTAGCGTGCACCGAGCTGCCACAGCAGTGGAGGCGCCCTCGTAGCAGCCCACTTGCACCGCTACCTTTACAGTTTGTGGACTGGAGGAGTGTGCGACAAGGTGGCCTCTCAAAGCCGATCAGCACCAGGTTTTATGATGCAAGACAGCACGCCCAGCCATTTGAGGACCTTTCTTCAAGAATAAGGACACTTGTGGCACGCATTGGTGAACTGTGTCCTTCGCCATTTTCAAGACACCTTGAAAGCACCGAACTTGTTGAAACGACTTCAAAAATTGGGCCGACACCAGTTGGCAGTCCTTTGCAGTATTTGATGCCTCTCGTGCCACATGGATTTCAAGTTCATGTGGCACCAGAAATAGTGTGCACAAATGCTGGAACTGCAGAAATGCCGACTCCACCACGATTGTTTGAGTCATGTCGCAAGTGGCATCTACAAGATAGGGATTTCTCTGCCGCTGAAGCAGCCATCCTTAAGGTATGTGCACGTTTTACCTGGAGGCTGGAGGTAACCGAGTAAATGGCCTGCTGATCCACCTCGTGCATGACTCAATGAGGCCAAAGACGCTCCAGGTGGCATTCCCTCAATGTCATCGCAAGAAGTGGCAGATGGAAGGCAGTTAACAATGACTTAATCGGATTGGCCGCGGCGCAATGAAAATTGGTCGACACCATTGGCTTGTGGGGGGGGGGGGGGCGCTCATTTGAGGAGAAGTGCAGCTTTTTTTCTTGAGTTGTATCCGACTATAGTGTGGCTTCCGTGTCATGCTGTTTCTTTCATACCTTCCATGTTGAAAACCTAGCTGCCCCAAACAGCACAGAAGTATGTTTCGTAACTGCTATTAAAAATAGATGGTCACCCATGAATGACAAAAAAACACACAAAAAGCAACAACTAGCAGCTGGTAGTTTAAGTAGCAGGTGTCCATTATAACGATTTCATTATTTCAGTTGCAGAGCAGTAACCTTGACTTCAAACATCATTATAGTCACTCAGATATTGAACGAATTGTTTATACAGGCTACTGCCTCGGTGGTGAGAAAAAGTTTGGTGTGTGATTGCTAGACCACTTTGCACAATATTGGCCTGAAAAAGTTGTCCTTTTTTTTGAGAGAAATTTTTAAGCTATCTACACAAAGTGGTAGAGCCATAGCAAACAGCACTGCCAATATAATATACTTTAAAAGAGTTAGATGTTGGGCTAGTTGGATTTGTGACTAATTATACATATTTTTAGCGCAACCAGGACAGGGACACAAAGAAAAGAGACAAACACGAGCGGTCGTGTTTGTCTCTGTTCTTTGCGTCCCTGTCCTGGTTGCGCTAAAAATATGCATAATTTGGCAATATAAGTAAGTCTGAGGTGAGAGGTTACACAGGTGAGCAACGGTCATATCAGTAACTACCTAAAATATGTTTTCTTTCCAAGGTTTGCAAGTATCCAGCCAGGAGGCCATCGATCTCGAAAAGAACACGAGGCAGCAGTCTGGCAGTGAGATGTGGAAGAGAGCCCGCGTCCATCGATTGACTGCTTCATCATTTGGGTTTGTGGTCAAGCGCCCTACGTGCACAGTGAAAGGCCTGCAGGTTCAGAACAGCATGTGTTCTTTCCTTTATCTTCATTTTTTGATTAGCCGACTGCCCTACAATACAATACGAATGGTTATTTATTTGCTGTAGACCAGGCAAGCACACCCAACTCTGCTCTAGGTGAAAGTTCCTCTTGAGATGAAAGTGCCTGCCTTTTTTATGCTGTTATTGCAGCTATCGCATTACGAATGAGCGGCCGGCTGTGTAGCGGTACGTGGCTGGGATGAAAGCCAGGGGCCATGATGTCGAGGCCTTTCGGAGCGGATTGGTCGTGGACCCTTCATGTCCATGGCTGGAAGCTTCAACGGACAGGGCCTTCTTGAGGTGAAGTGCCCATACAGTTTGAAGGGAAAAACTCCCGACGATATGGGGGATGGGCACTGCCTCAAGAAGGACAGAATGGGTGTGTTTAGGCTGGACCATGGCCATGAGTATTACTATCAGGTCCTTGGCCAGATGGCTTTATCTGGTTTATCCTGGACCGATTTTGTTGTTTTTTCTGATCAGTTCCTGATCATTGACCGCGTCAAGTTTTCTGCTGAAGATTGGGCTGTTGCAAGACAGAAACTCTACAATTTCTTTTTTTCTGTGCTGTTGCCATATATGGCCTCGAAGCGCCCTTAAAGATGCACTAAAGAGAAATCTGAACTCGTATTTTAACCGCAGGAACTCTATCTACACGTCCCGGGCATTCTTAGAAAATTCAAAGCATTATCTTGTGCGGCCGATTACCCTAATTAAATCGGATGAAACATCCCGGCTCCCGCCTTTTTTGAACTGAACGCGGTAGGTAGGCGGAGTCAACCATTTCGTGGAGTGCCTTTAAGCCAGTGCAGTGGTGGCTTCGCTTTCATTTAGTTTTTTAGGTTTCTGTGAAGAAACAGTTTCAGTCACAGGCAATATAACCACAAATTAGGCCCACGGAAATAAAAATACACGTGGGCTCTTTGAATTACGTATCACTCCACCAATGGCAGAGCGGAAAGCCGCCACGGGACTGGCTGACGCGTTGGTTGACTCCTCCTACCCACCGCGTTGAGTTAAAAAAAAAGAAAAGGCGGGAGCTGGGACGTTTATTCCTTCTTCGCTTATTCCGATTTAATCAGGGCAATCGGCCGCCCAGGACAATAATTCGAAGTTTCGAAGAGTGCCCGGAACGTGTAGAGTTCCCGCGGTAAAAAGACAAGTTCAGATTCCTCTTTAGTACACCTTTAAGAATGCATAGTGCCTGTAAACCGATTCTGCTCTCAATATTGTTAAAAAAACGACAACGAAAACGCGGGCAGTGGCACGGGACTGAGCAGATGGCACTAGGCCCACAGCCATTAAAATTGTATTTCGCCTGCCATCATGTCGTACTGTTATTTGGCTTGCCACCCCGTATCAATATCATTAAAGGAATGTAGACTCCAAATTTTTGTATGTTTACCCCTCTGTCATGTGTGAGTTAAGTATAGCTCTTGTGAGACATGAAAACTTCAGCATAATTTCTTTGTCATCTTCATTCACTGCAGCACTAAAGGCAGCCTGCCTGAACAGCCAGAAATAGTTGGCGAGTACCGCATGGTCTGTATTTACTAGAGTGGTACGAACCATAAAGAAAACCTAGCAACTAAAGTTTGGTGTCTGTACTCTTTTGGGGCATGTCTTATGTGACAGGGAATAAAATCGTTTTTGTTATGTAAAGGAGATGACAAGCATGTCACAATATTTAATGAACACTGGAAAATACATGCAAATATTTAATAAACGCTGAAAATACACGGGAATCATTACAAATATTAAATGGTGCCCCGTGCGTGCACAAATACTTGTTCTGTCGGTTCGATGGATATCCAGCAACCAGTTTGGAGTGTCCAAGTCTGCTGACATTCATGCCTCTCTTTATGGCAGTTGCGACTTCCACCTTCATATACCTGTCTATACAACCGTATCCTTCCATTTGTTCTTGCTTATTGTTGTGCTGTTATGTCGTAAAGCTGCTAGTGTGCCAAATTGGGTTTTTCATACCAGACTTTTTAATGTGCTTCTCTGGTAACCAAGCAACAAGGGATGAAGGAGACCACTCAGACCTTGCTGCTTTACCTGAGAGAATAACGATGTCGAGCACTGACATTTATATTGCTCAGTTCTTGCGTCAAGTCGTAATGTGTATTGGGTGCATGGTGCATTTACTGATAACTCAGATTTTCTGGCATGCACATTGTATTCTGTATGTTGCATCCTGTAGCCTTTGTCTTCCTCTTTCATGTCTGTATAAATAAGGAATGTCATGGTTGTGTGGAAACGGGTAATGGGCTGTACAGCTACCCTATTCACAAAGTCAATTTTCAGTTTTCTAGCATCACTTAGTTGCTGTCACATACTACATAACATCAAGGCTCAGATAAGGGAGAGCTAAGCTTGCCTTTTATTATCACAGGAGCAAATTTGTCAAACATTCACTCATCAGATAGTTGCACCAGCAGAGACTGGAAGTTAGTTAGTATCCACATTTCATTTATGATGGGGCCCAGAGAAAGCGGTACCAGCCTATCGGAGATATGAAAACTTTTTATGCGTTGTATCGTCGCTCAACATGTATCCGCAGGAATGCTATTTCTTCCGTTTCTTTTATCTCCTCTTCACTGAACTGACCTCTTCTGAAGAAAGGCGGGTTGTTCAAAGCCACGTTGATTGTCTCGAGCATTTCTTTAATCTTGAAACCTTTGTCTGCCATGACAACATCACCATCATCGAAAGGAAGGGCCAAGAAACCACTCTTGCTCACACATTCTTTGTCAGAAATAGATCCTGGAAACAAATTGGAGACAAAGGTCACTGTACCATCGGGCGAGATGCCAATCACTCCTTGGAAGGTGTTCGCTGATTTGCACGATGAGAATGTTGCTGACTGCAGTGCAAATGAGCTGGCTGCCTGACATTTAATTTCTGTTGCATCCAGTACGGCTCGAGTTGCAGAATACTTTCCTTGGAAGGAAAGTGGCATTTCCTTTTTGAACATGTTCCTTTGACATCCACAGAGGTATCTGTGTTAGTTTAGTGAAAGCAAGACTGGCCCAGGTAATACAGATTCTTGATACTGTGGCAGTTGACACACAGAACCTGTCAGCAAGGTCCTTTTCAAAAAGTCCAAGGCGCATTCTTACAAGAAAAAGGAAAAACTCGTTTTCCACTGTCAGGCTTCTTGGCCTACCTGTCTGCGATGGGTGTGCTTGTGATGAAGATTTGAGTCTGATGTTTTCTCCCTGTTCCCCTGGATTACAGAAAACTAAAATTGTTTTAAATATTCCATATGATGGCAGACCGGTATAAAATCTCATGTTATCATCACTGTGCTTGAATCGGTCAATAGAAAACTCTCTTCCAACTTTCTTTTCAAGCTTCTCTGTTGTTGCTTTGGTGAGTTCCAGTTCTCTGCTGGTACGAAACAGCACTTCTTTTACTGATTTTATTTCTTCTTCCTTTTCTTTTGCTTCTTGTTTAGCTCTTTGAAGTTCGACATGAGCCTGTCGGAGTTGTTTTTGGGTAACTTTCAGCTCATTCTTCACTGTTGTGAGTGATTGCCTCAGATCTTGTGCTTCTTTTTGTCCCGTGCAATCCCGTGTACATTGAGGCGGCTGTGATTTCAAGGAGCTGAAGTCCATTTCAGCATCCAGACATGCTGCTGGTACATGAGGCGTTCCAGAAAGTTCATCACAAATGTCGTCGGCTTGCATTCCACTGGCTGTTGTCACTTCTCCATTCACAGCAACATTCTGCACGCAACGCTCTTTCGGTGGCTTCCTTTGCACTTTACTTTGCTTGTGTGCGAAACTAAACATGCTTGGCACTGCATCATTTTTGAGGCGCTTGTGCCGGTAGCATAATTTGCATAAAAGTCACCATCGGCGAAGTGCTTTGAGCACACCTTTGTGTGCTTGCTTATACGGAACTCCTTGCCCTCACCTCTCCTTATTGCGGCAATCCATTTTTTTTTCAAACCAGGATTTGTGGGGAACCCTAGAAAAGAGACCTGCAAAAGTACAGCCCACTTAGTAATTGGTCAAGGTGCAGGTGTAAAAGCATCAATAAACATGCACTTTGAAAAATGGTATCAGATGTCTTCTTGTGTATTCATCAAGGTGAAGAAATGAAAAATGTACATTTTCTTCACCTCTTCAGTACATACATTTGAAGACAGAATAATGTGGACCATGCTTGTGCAATCAAGCTCGTCTGAGCACCATCTAGCAATACTAATGTAGTGTCTCATACTTCTGCAAGTGTCACGTGCACTTGCACATAGAGGAAGAAAACCTTCGTATGTTAATTAATAAATGCGAGGCAGGATTTGAAGCCACAGAGTGTGGCCCATAATATTTTGTCTGCGAATGTGCTTCAGTCTGGCAGAGAGCTCCGGGGATGCGTATGCACAGGAAAAGTTCATCCGTCGCGCGGTAGCAGAGTTAAGTGTCTAAGCGCACCCACGTACCGTTAGTTACTACTAAGCTAGTGGGACGACTTTGAACACAAAAGGCTGCTAAAGGCTGAGCTCTATGCACACGAAATTTCGAGCGAAGGCCCTAGCGATGAACGGCGCTGTCGCGCTATTTCGCCCGTGTCGCGCTAGGTTCTGCATTCACAAAAAATGTTGCCCGTAGCCCAGAAATGCATGCCGCTTATGCTTTGTTTTAGGCTTCCAATTTGTGCGCTCCTCCCCATGATCTGTCGTCGCCTCAGCAAGCGGACCGGCTTGGGTCAGCGCCGTTGCCGTAGGGAAAATATTCCTCTTGCCGTGACTGTGAGGCAGAGCTGCAAACCTTATCTTAACTTAGTAAATCAATGTACTGTCGTTAAAGCAGGGCTAACAACTCTTGGGGCGGACTCGACTACGAGCCGGCGCACTGCAGGGCGAAATGCGCGTCGATCCGGGTACGGGCGTTCGATCAGCAGAGGCGGTGCGCCTAGCCGTCGGTGCAAAATCACTCGCGGTTTGCTCACTTCAGATCAAGACGACAGATTACGGGGGTGTTTGCTAAGCCGGAGTGCGCAAGCACTGACCCAACGAAAACACCGCTGCTGCTGCTGCACTCCGCTTATGTCGTCGTCGTTTGCTGCAGGTTCGCAACGGAGAAAACGACGGCGCTCCTCGCCGCGCCGCATCGTCGTTCTTTTTTTGGCGCACACAGAATATCACAGCACTCGCTATGAATGGTTGAGACGCGGATGCTAGCAAATGCAAAAGAAGTGCGCATGAGCAACGTTTTGATTTTCTGAGGGGCCGAAACAGTCGCCAGCATCGGAAACGCTGCATCTGCTCGAGTGCACCGAAGGCAGCGCCTTTATATTTGTGCTCACTATACAGCGGAAAGGCTACACGGTCGAAGGAACTTTTCGCTGCTCTTGCAATACTTACACCATTTATTTTAACGTGAAAACGAACAGGTCACGGACGAGAAGGAGCAAGCATGCAGCTGTTTCATGCGCTCCGTGCTCTGGATACACACCTTGTTTCCGTGCGCGTCTCTTACGCTGCGCTGGCTGCAGAAGGGCACACAGCAGCACGCCGGCATCGCGACTGTAGCTTGGAGCAGAGAGCCAATGTCAAGGAAGATGTCTAGGACACAGAAACAAGAAAATTGCGCTTCTTGTGGCTGCGCTGGGCGCCGTACCTTTCAATGCGGCCCGAGCGCAGTCCAGCAGGCGAATGCCCAAGTAATGGCGGAAGCATCGCAGTTCGCGCGCCACATACCAGATGGCGCTAAATTTTCTAAAGGGTCTATTGAAGCGTTACCATATTGCACCGCGGCGCAACCCAACAACGGGTAGACGTGCATCGTAATTACTCTGATAGATGACGCTAGGCGTCAATCGCTCCGCTAGGTGCGAAGGTTGGTTTACTTTTCCGAACCGCTCAGGGTTTTCGTCACTGGCCCCGCTGGACGCGGAAAGACTCGTTTTACGCACAGCCAATAAAGCTAACCGGTGTTACTTCAACGTCTTCCAGACGGTGGCGGCCTTTTTTTGTATCACTGACGGCGCATAGGAAATTTTGCTGTTCATAGCGTGTCAGGAGGAGCTACGAAAACTAATTTTGGTACATTGGGACATCAAGAACGAAATGTTGCCTGTGAAAATGGAGGTTACATCTTGGTCACCACAGCTCGGACACACAATACTTCGCTGGAAATTGGCAAGATGAAGATACTGCCTGTTAGCAGGGAGAGTACTGTAGCACAATACGCTGCCTTTTTGAAGCGCAAAGCTTCATTACGCTAGGCAAACCAGTGGTCGCGTAGGCCGGAGAATGACTTTAAACGACCTTCAGCCCAACCACGTCCGCCGTGTATGACCATATGGGGTATTTATGGTGTCAAACCCTTGACCCCTGACCTTGACCCATGACCTTTATTTACCTCTGGCCCTTGACCTTTGCAATTGAGTGACCTTTGGGTTGACCTTTGACCTTCAGAGCATCCGATGGGGTGATGTGAAGCCACGTGATGCCATCCGATGGGGGGTCGTAAGACCATGTGATACCACGTCATAGCCAAGTGATCATATGGGTGTATGTAGAACGGCTGTCGCGAGCGTGTAGCGGAGCTGCCATGGACGAACCTCAGACGCTTCGCAAGCGTTCTTGCTTTTCGCTGACTTCCTGGGTTAGCCAAGTTAAGCCACTGCAAATTTTTTTTTTCTAGGAGGGGGAGGGGGAGGGGAGGTTGAAGAGCGCACAGTTGGCGAATAGACTCGGCATCATGAGCAAGCTGCTCGTTTTGTGTCACAGAGCTGCGGTTGCGAGTGCCCGCATTGCATCCTGAAACAGATCGCTAATTATTTCAATCTCCAATTTATCGCTTTGCATGGCAGGCGAAAGCCCACGGAAATGAAAACGGCGAATCGGAACACTTCACATTCCTCACTTGGCAACCATTCATTTAAACGCGCAAGCGTGAACTTTGCGGGTCACACATGAGTCACTAGGGAAACTCCTCGCGAATAGTCTACACGTACCACACCAAAGGTTGCTATGAATCAGGGAAAGAAAAGCGTATTAAACGTTTCAGGACTACGACTGGGTTATGAGGCACGCCGTACAAAAGATTCCGCACTACTTCTAACACCTGGCGCCCCTAGCGCGGACCTAAGCCACAAAACATATGCGGAGCGTGCTTTTATCTTTTTCGTGCCGAAGTGTGCTCGCCGCGGCTATAGGAATCAGACTCGTGAGCCCCTGGTTAGCAGCGTGAAAGAACTATGTGATTGAGCGAACCTGCTACTTCGGACTGCCCGCGTAGCGCTACTTCTACACAGGCCCCTCCTCGCAGTAGCATCGTCACGGTGCGAACATTGGCGAGTAATATCAAATATGGCTGCACCTGTTGCTGGTAAATTTCATAAGAGAAGACCATGTAGGTAGCCTGGTTCTTTCTTTTTTGTGGCGGTTGTAAGAGGCAGTGTCGTATTCTATGAAGCCGCGTTATCTTGGCTGTGAGAGGCACTAGAATTGTTGTTGCGTATAACCCCTGAGCTGTAAAATAAGGTTAATGCAAGATATCACCAGATATGTTACTAAAATGTGGCGCTCTTCAAGCGGTCGTATCGCGGAAGTTTAAAATCTTCTGCTGATAAACCAAAATGCTGGAGTACTTCCTTGAAACAGAGTGAAGGTAAGTGGCATACGGTGAAGTGTATTCAACTCCTATTTCGCATTCTTTTTCCAAGCACCTACGTTAGATTTGCTATAAAAGATAAAGTGGCCGTGATTTTCCTTCTCTCGCACTTCGTCTCATTTGCATCGCTCTGTTCATTTCAAACTGTGCTTGCTAAAAAGCATTTAAAATTTGGCGCCATATTAATAAGTGATAATTGAATGCTTCTATGCAGCTAGTGTATTTGCGTGCTTGCATGTTTGCTTTCGCAGTGCCTGCAAAACTTGCGACAAATTTGCGTGCAACCTGGAATGACAGTGACGGTACGTAAACAAAAGGCCCACCATACATGTAAAAAGTGCATTTGATCTGAGTTGTGCTTTTTTGCTCAGCACTCTTAAATGTCCTTCAATGTCCTTACGCACGATTGTGGCCTTGCGTGTGGCTACCCCTTGAGTTTACTCTAGCTCGTCTCTTAAGTGTTAGTAACAACGTTCGTAGTGATTTCATGCATACTGAGACAGTGAATATACATGTATTAAAAAAAAGACTTGTATTAAGATCCCCACCTGTACCGTGAATTTCTGCGAAATCTTCGGTGATGCGCAGTGCCGCATGCTCGCGCTAAGATTGTTTTCCCTTGACGTCGGTGGCACGTACAGTCTGTGTCATACTTAGTGGGAACACTGCAACGCGTGGCCCCGCGCACGGGAGAGCGCCAGCGTCCTGCGACTGCGCAAGCTGGCGCAGGTGCTCCAGCGGAGGGGCCTGCAGCCGCGGCCCTGCTCTTCGCGGTGAAACCTAGTTTTCTCAGCGTTAAGAGCCAGTTTGATCATATCTCGTGTTACTCTAAGTATAACACATACTGTGCATTTGCATCTCGCCGCGCAACGCTTTCGCGGCCAGCGTTCCGAGAACGTTCGTCTATTTCACCCGCCGCACGTCGGCGAGTTCTGGCCTCCCGCTTACCTGGAGCGTCCCGCGCACGATGCTGCCTCTCCGCCTCACCAGTTTTCCCGTTAATGTTAATGTTAATAGTGGACGGCATTTTGTTAGATAAGGCAGGTTTGCAGGGGTGTACGGAGGGCAACGACGACGACGTGATTTTTACGAAGATGCCTGATACAGCTGTCGCCGTTAAACAAAGGATCAACGTGCGCATGCAGTAATTTTTTTTTTTGTAGTCAGTAGAGTCACCCTCTCACAATCTTAACGATGACTCCTGCACAGCCGTAGGTGCCACTGGCTTCTCTCAAGGAGGTGCCTTGAAATGCACAATGTTAACAAAGATGCCTGCAATTTTGAAGACATGGGTCAATACGGTTGCTACGAAGATGAAAAATGTATATGAAATCAAAACGGTTAACGGGAGAAATTGAAAGATAATTTTGGTATGGAACACTCATAATGCATCCATAAATGCTGGTAGGATCAAGAACTATTCTCTGATTAATCTTTCCAAGAAGTGTCCAGATATGTATCAGCAATTTTTCTTCTCTTTTACTTTCAGCTCGGTGACGTCTTGAGAGCCGTTCTGCAACTCCTTGGAGTAAGTCAATTCACTGCCTTTTTGGCTCGTCAAACGCACGTAGGCTACTTGAGCACGTGAATTAAATATGAAAACAATGTTTCGTAGCAACCCAAAGCATTCGTCAAAGATTATTCATTACCAATGCGTTCGCTTGCTTGTAGAGCAACCCACCTACATCGGTAAAGCTGAAGCTTTGAGCGGTTTTAGCTTCGGTACGCCACATTACCGCTTTTGAAGCCCCCTCCGCTGCTCTGACATCAGTTCTCGATGGGGTCATCACAGTTTGGTCTGAGGACAGCCGCATGCCACCCTCGCAGTGCTTGCTGACGTACGTGCTGTACCTGTGGGAGCGGTTCCTGGGGGATCAGCTTGGCGACGTGGGGGGCCTGTTGGCCGGCCTCCTGTTCCCGCTCAACGCCCCGATCCGGGCTCTCGTCGAGCAACTGGGTGTCGCGCTTCAGCAGGCCGTTGGGTGACCTGTTGCCGCCGCTGCCTGTGGACAAGCAGCCATAGCTCTTGCACGACTTGAACCTTTCATTTGCTCCCCTGACGCGCAGAATTCTACCCAGAATAATCAGCGCTCCGACGCAAGTGAACTTCGCACTTCAAGTGATGTTCTCTCTTAGTACATAACAATTCTGTCTATCTACGTATATGTCAGTCAGTCGGTCAGTCAGCCTTACAATCAATCAATTAATCAATCAATTAATTAATTAATTAATCAATCAATCAATCAATCAGTTCGTCTCGCAATTTATTACAGCTGTCTGGTGACTCAATGTGGTAAAAGATTGAAGTGGTAGTTATGAAACGAAGTCCGAAGACTAGTGATTATTTTAAAAATTGGCACTCGAGCACTTTATTCAAGCAGTGTGCACACCAACACGTGCAGTGCTAGATTGCCAGATAGTGGTTTAACTAAATACATAAGCAGAGCAGAAATGTTCTCAATCCGCAGCCACTGCATAAGTTTCGACCAATGTTTTTAAATATTTTTTTGCCTTTAAATAAAATATTTCAGCGGGTTTTTAAAAACTGTTGTTTAGTCACTAGGCTTTTTAGAGAATTGAGGGTTACAGAAGAGTTTCAAAGCATTAGCACTTCATTTTTGCGGCTGTTGTGCTCCGCAACGACAGCAAATGTCAATCTGCATCTTTTACATTTTTACATTTTTAGGCTACATTTCAGGATACATTTTTTAGGCTGTTTGAAGCGATAGCAGCCTAAGAAGCCTGCTCAGGTGTTGCGTTTGCTGCACTTGATGTAGTACTTCTGTTGCTTAAGCATAGTATGCGCTTTGACGGGTTGACAGGAGATGCACTGAATGATAAACCTTGCTCGTTATGCTTTCATAAGTTTTCATTATTGGTGAGGAACTCAGGATGAAACAGCTTGTTATGCTTTTTTTCTGATTTAGTTTGTGTGGCTGGTTTTACGTGTGCGTCATGTTTAGCGCTTATTTTTTGTTAGCCTATGATTTAATATTCTGCACGTTGTGTCCGGTCAGTCTTGATGTCGCATGAATACCAACCCGTGCTACAGCATCGCAGAAGATGGAGCAGTATGAGTTAATAAAAAAAAAGAAATGGTGCCCCAGCTTGGGAATTTTTAGTCTCTTGCTATTGTTTCCCAAAAGTGTTTTTTTTCTGAAATAAAGCGATGACTTGTAGTTCATTCTTTGGTTTCAATTTCGTCCGTCTTTATTTATGCTCCTTAGGCGAAATGAGGTCGCGGGTTCGATCCCTTGCTAGCACGGCCGCAATTCGGTTGGGGCGAAATGTTAACAGCCGGTGTACTGAGGTGTCGGTGCACGTCAAAAGGGCCCAGGTGGTGAAAATTATGTTGGCGAAGAGGAAAATACCGGCTCGCCCAAACGTTGGTCTTAATTACAGTTTAATTTTAACCGTAGCCCTCCACTACGGTGTGAAATGTATGCGCTATAGGTGTGCACATTTTGTTTTCACTGGTCAGCATCAATGCGCTAAAATGCAGTCGCCAGCGGTCCCCAGATTTCAACGCAAAGGTCGCTGTCATCCATTGTGTCCTGACCAGTTCTGCGCCAAAGCAATCAATTGTGGAAGGGAAGCAAAGAGGAAAAAACGCTTAGGTTAGATCTGATTAAGAGCAATACTGAAGTGCCGGCATACACTGTCTAATGTGCCGTGAACTTGTGATTGCATCATAGATCGATTAAAAATGTTATTAAAGGCCGACGCATGCGACGGTCAAAATCGCGGATTCCGGCAGCGGAAGGCGCATCACGTGGCACGACGTCCCCATTCTGTGTGCGTTTGGCCTCGACACCGGACGGCGCCGATGAAAAAGAGCAAGCTCTTTTTCGCGTTGCGATTCTGAAGGTAGCCTGCTAAGCTTTTACAGAGGCTGGAACATCCCGGTATGGTAACGACGGAACTTTCTTCTTTTACTGTTTTCGCCAGCTTGGGGGTCGCTCCCGTTTATCAAAGCGTCATCGAAAACCAGATATGAACAACTCGGCCAGTATGTTTCATTTATTATTATTTAATCGATATGATATTAGGCGCCACGAATTCGCATCTGCTCCGGCGCTATTTGGCCAAGAAGTTTCAAGACCTCACCTAGTCCTACTGAGATCTACATCGCTTCTTCAGTGGAACATATAAAGAATGCAGAAGGCTCCGATTTCACCGTACACAAGACCGCGGTACACAAGAGAGATAATAGTGCACCCCTGACACGTTCACTGTGCGCTTCGTGGCGATACTCCTGATGCTTGCTTCTTTTAATTAGGACTTGGACACTTTCTTTCAAAAGCGAGTGATGGATAGTACACTCGTTGGCGTAGATCATACGGCTAGGCGGACACAAAGTGAGAGGACCGTTATGGCCGCCAAAAAATTAATGAAATGTTTGTTCATTCCAGGTAACGTGCATGTTTGTGTTAAAAAGAAGCACGTTAAGTACTGTTTCATACCTAAATTATTTACTTTGACAGAGGCTCTTCGAAGAACACCCAATGTTTTGTGAAATCCGCGTGAAAATGTTCAAATCTGCCCGTGCAGTTACGCAAACAGGGCTTAGAGGATCAGGGCAAAGCTCGTCCTTGGTGTCACGGAGCTGTTTCGTATAGCGTTGCTTGACTATATCTGCGCAAAGATGAAAAGAGAATAAATGTCCGCTTCACCTATTTTTAAAGACGGTTGGTAGACGAGACGCTTTGAATGACAACTGATTTACACCAGGGAGCAGCTTCATGCTGATCCTCGCAGCTGTGCACACGTAATTACACTAGGCGAGTTGAAAATTCGGAAGTGCCCGTATCGTGGAGCCCAGGCGTGCTGCAGGAACTCTACCAAATGGGGAAGTCTACGAACACGACATATGTGAACACACAAACCTTGAAGGCCAATTTATGCAGCCAAACATTTTGGCAATTCATTTTTGGTGATTAGGAAATTTACGGCGAGTGTTTTCTGACTTTTTACCCGCCTGGTCTCATAACCTAGTTATAAAACAACTTTCGTGCGCTACTCACCAGTCGTAAAAAAAAAATATTCGTCAAGCCCTAGCTTCGACACTAGTTTATATTATAGTTATTCACTTTTTAGTGAACTGTCATTTCTTGCCTATCACCGCATCGTTTTCTCATGCACTGCACGAGCATTCGAAAAACTAAAGCCGCTCGCCAAATACACTCATGATCAATTTCGAATCGAAAACTGGCTCTTCTACAATGGTAAAAGGTCACTGCTTCTTCAACAAACCTTAAAGGCAAGCATTAAGTCAGGACACACTGGATGATTGCCCTTCGAAACTACCTGTGCGCTTTTTTTTTTTTTTTGGCGGGCTCACAGATGGCATTGTAGCGGCCAGAATCGCAAATGAAGGCTCTCAATTTGATCTCTACCCGTGCGGCGCAGTCGCAATTGCCTCAGTTTCGTGACGTACTAGCATATGCTGCTCTCGGCCAATTGGAGGGCGTCGCAAACTGGATGGACGCGGGATGGCCGGAAAAAGAGCTGACCCAGCAACTAAGAACAGGGACAAGAGAGCTCCCGAGTGCGCTATACGCTTTTCTCCAAAACCGTCTCCTCATGGTGGGCCCCGTTACTGCTGCCGACGATTGGGACGCTTCATGCTCTCGCCATCTATTCGAGCCCATCAGAACGCTAGATGCTCCTAATAGCTTGTGCCGGAGCGGGTGTTTCGTGCCATGCCGTTCATGTATATAGGACGAGCCGGCTTCCGGGCAGCGTTGCTCTCAAAATGAGAAGAGTCTTTGAAACTGAAAAGAGCAGCGTGCACTTTGGAATTGTGGGTCACTGAAATAATTACATGCGCACGAACCTGACAAAACTGAGCTCAGCAGTGTAGGTTTGCGGCAATTTAATCTGATTTCTTTGAAAATGGGATCGCCGCTCTCATGGTGCTGGGAACACGCGCGCCCCATACACTAAAATGCAAGCTGACTATCACAACAACGATACGAGAAAGCGCTCGTTTTCCAGAGAACCTACTGCAGGGCATACTTTACCACCTGTGCTGCGTTTGTTCTTTCTGTATGCGTGGTCTTCGTTGCGTTTTACTGCAAAGTATGTCCAGCAGTTGGTGCCCGAAGAAGCCTTGGCGACTACAGCGGTAGTTTCAATAACGGATAGCCATCTAGGCAGAACTTTAGTGAACCGAGTATCAACTAAGCTGGTTCACTGGCGTCTCGCTTGTCTCGTGCATGGTACTTGTTTTGTTGAAACTACGGCGTTCGTATACCACGGCCCCGTATTGTAGAATAACTTGCCCCTGTCACTGCCAAGCCCAGCTTTCTTGGCCATCCTTTTTAATTGTGGTGCAGATGTGTAATACTGGGAGATACTATTATGAACACATTGATGGGAATGGTCCAACTTTGTGATGAGAAGCAAAATTTTGCTTTAAAAGTTTGTCCTGTGCACGAACCAAGTGGTTCAGACTGCCGTAGAAAACCAAAGGGGTGGGTTTTTTGACAATAAATAGCAGAAAACTATACAAGCATCCCGCGGAGGGAGGTATCTGCGGGTAGATTCAGTGCAACAGTGCACTCTTAAGATATGCGAAACAACTGCGTTCATTGGCACTTCGCTTTAAAAAAAAATGTGACTGTCCAGAATCTCTGCGTATGCCTTCGTAGACTGCCATGGACCATTAGGACGGCCAACGACATCATGTTGATGTAGTGTGCAGTCATGGCGAACTTCGTTAGACCACGCAGCTAGGCATAAAGTCGAAATTTTCACCCCCCCCCCCCCCCCCTTCCACCAAGGAAGTACTTAGTCCGAGCCCGTGCTAGAGCGCGACCGACGTGAAAAATTCTTGAACTAAAAGCGATTTCTTTCGTTCTTGTTAATGCAAACTACATGGCATAATTTTGTCCCAATTCGGTCGGCAGCGTATGTACGGCAGAACTCACTCCTGATTTCGGCCTCGATGTCGCTAACTGCCTTTCATGTATACGTGTTTTCCTGACTTATGGATCGTCTGTTCGCGGTAAAGTGGCATATATAATGCATGTTATCTGACAGCACTAATCCCTCAGTTTAGCTCACTTAGTGTTTGCGCAAACATTCAGTTTAAATGTTGCAGGCGTTACGTACGCCATCCCAGATTTAGACAGTCACGACAACTTAATCCTCGCAAGTGATGTTTCTGAAATGGTGTCTCGGCGAATGTAGTTTTGATCGCATGTGTCTAATGGAAAGTTGCCTTTCAAGGATATTCATGCTATATTGAAAATTGTCATTTCAGTAAGGATTAAGGAATTGGTACAAAATGCTGTGGGTCATGAATAAACAAAGTGCTCTGTTAATAGCAGTATTTTTTACTTGTTCTATATGAAATCCACTTTTTCTAGAGGGTTTTAGGTGAACTCCTTCCGCGCTAGTTTTACCATAATGTCACCCTGACCTGACATTTTTTGTTGCAATTTCTTTTATATTAAAAAACAATACTCGGCCGCTTTCTCCGTCTCATTAGGGAATGTGCGCACGATTTGGTCATTTAACAGATTTATTTCAAGAAAGCACTCACACATATACATAAACGGCTTTTAAGAACCATGCATTCAATCATTGCGAGGTAAATGCTATTTTTACTCGATTTTTGCACTTCTTTCCATTAGGAGCCGTTTGCATTACACGGTATAGGTCTATGCTGGCATTGCTATCTTGAAGTGAGCCATAAGGGGAGCTTCAAGCTCGCGATGTCAACGCAGCCAACGTATTAAAAAGGGTAGACTGAGTTGGTCAAGCTCATAGCTCGAGATGCAGACCAGAAAGTCGAAGCCTCAGCATCGGGCCAAAGCGCGTCGAAGTGTCAAGCCTCCCTATACGACGTCGCTATAGACGGCATGCAGATGGTAGCGCTTCATCGTGGTTAGGCCCTGAAAGGTGTTGATGGTGCTGGCAGCCGCTTTTTATGTACGCTCACCTACGTGAAGCCGAGAGCAGTGGATCGAGTGAGGACCTGGGCTGAGCAAGGTCGCGAGCTTACCACCTCCGGTGCACGTCGCGTGTCTGTTCTGGTGTCGGGCCGTTCTGCGCCCAGAATTTTGACGTTCGATGTCCCGAACCAAAATGGCGATTTAGAAGTCTTAAAAACTTGGTCCGCCTACGATGTTGAAGGGCTCCATTTCTGTCTTATAATATTGTGCCCTAAAACAAAAAATTAGAAAGTTAATTAGCTACAACAGCTGACTAATCGTCTGTTGACTACTCAGTACCACGAGCATAATGTCCGCAGTGCCGTACAAACCACCCGCACAGAGCGCATTTTCGTATTTTTCACGTCTTTTAAAAGAAAAAATCTGGACAGATTAAACAAAAAAAAAAACGCAGTCGCTATATGTGCATACCACGCTTGGCTTTATCGTCCAGCGCAAGGACCGAACAAAGCTAACGGAGTCAATTTCTTTTTTTTCTGACAGAATATTTCGAGAAACCGCTTGGAATGTTTGCTACCCTTAAGAAGAACGAAACCTAAATCAATGTAGTTCCGTGCCTTAGACCGCGGACGAATACGTGCATAGGTGGACACCTGCGCAATGCCTGTAAGTCTCTGCCTGTCGCATTAAATGATCAACCAGGGTCACGCTCCTAAAGAATCATGCCGAAGCAGCGAGTGCTTGTCAGCGTGCGTAAGAAGTTAGGAAGGAAGCTGTGCTATTTGTCGATTCATTACGCGTCGGTCGTTTACGAACACGGCAGAAGACAATAAACTGTTGTTTTTGTCGTTGTTGTTGTGCATTTAACGATAACAAATAAAGGGAATGTTGTCCGAAGGGTGTGAAGTGTTACGAGGTCTGCATCGACGAAACAATGCTCTGGCTTGAAGACAATGCGGTGGCCACATAAAACACACCAAATGCTTGAAATCGCCAACAGGCGTGACGAGTCCGGCCTCACGCGACCGTGCGTATCGTCTCCATCGGTGTTCCGAGCCCCACCTCATGGACATGGACGGTGTGACTGGGAGCCACCACCTTGGCGCTTTTGGTGCCACCTTCTGTTATCTTAGCTGCTGAATGTAAAAGAAGGATAAGCTTGCCAGCCGAGTACTCTATCCCTGACACACATTACGCGTAAGATATTTTACTGAGTAACGATATTAAGAAAATAGGAAGGCCAGCATGAAGCAACGTTATGCAAACCGAAGGTCACTTTGCTTCATGAGTTTCGCGTGTCTTTTGTTGTGTACTCCAAACGATTTCTTCTGCTACTAAATATTTTATTCACCCTTCTAGTTCACAGCTTCTAAACAGCCACAATCCCGAATAGGTCCAGCGACACTGGAAAACGTGAGCTAACGACCACATAGGCGACCAGTGCGCCAAACAGGGAAGCAAATGATGATCTTGACATAAGCCGAATTACGAGAACCTTCGCGCTGAGTAAAATGAATGAGCAACGCTAGCGAGGTTTCGCGTATACATGGCCGCGCATTTTTAAAGGGAACACGCGAAAGGACGGTAAACGGCTAGCAATGCGCAGAAATGTGCGCAATGCTGGATTCGCCGCGAAAAAATTTAGGGTGCTCCGACCTCGCGTGGCGGCGGCGCCATCACCATCGAAGCCCCTTGAAATGCGCCGCTGGAAGTTGTTTAGATGATTTCCGTGGAATAGTTTGGATTAAGCGGAGTCTTCGAGACGGTTTATGTAACTAGGCGTCCTTATCAGACATTTATCGACCCCTTTAATTGTAAATGAAGGGCTGCATGAACGGAATCCAGGCGATTCCACTGAAGCAGAGGGAGGAAGCACAAGATCCACAAAATAATTTTCGCTAAAATTACGCCATTTCTCAAGACGTAATCCCTTACACGATATGCCTCAAAACTTGGTGTCCTATATCGCTGTGCTAAAGCTCGTGTTGAAAGTCCCCGAATGATATGGGCTAGACAAATAGTCAGCATTCCCTTATGAAATTACGCTGTCGAGTCAGTGGTGTCATCTATAGTCGGCAAATTTTCTGGGGCTACATTCTCTCCTTGACTCGACAGCATATCAGCCACGTAATATGCAGGCGTTAAACAAAGTTCTTGTTTCAGTCAATCAACTAGCGCTATAATAAGCCCATTGTTAATTACGTATGAGAGAAACCAAGTTGAAACTCTTTTAAACCCGAAAGATGCTTCTGCGTCATAAAAGGATAATAACAATCATGATCTTATAAACAAACAAGGACGCGCCTGAAACTGCACCTTCATAAAGAAGGCTGTTAAAAAGACACGAACGAAACTGCATGTGTACAAGTTGTATCAATATGAAAGGAAATACTCTATTATGGTAATAAAGGCATCTACATTCGCCAGTTTTTCCTTTGGTATGAGTAAGAAGCATGGTTTCTTTTTCTACTACGCTCTGTTTAGAAGCATGATCCCTTTAATACCTCTTCAGCTTAGATCCAGGAGTAAAATAAATTTGGTTCTCGGGCGCTTCGCATGTTGCTTCTAGAGCAGAACATGCAGTTTTGATATAGAAGCAGCCCGTTTCGCTCCGTTCGGCATGCTTACATTTTAAATAAATTTACTCTTTTTGTCTCAGCCAGCTTGCTCAGCAAGAATGCTGGTGTAATCGTGGAACGACGAAAACAGTTTTCATCACGCCAGCAGGTTTCTGTTCGGTTTTTTTTTTTTTTACGGTACACAACACTGGTGGCAACGCGCAACTAGAGTAAAAGCGCTTCTTTCGCGTTTGCCTCGGCTCAGACAGGGAATGAAAACAAGCAAAAAAAAAAAACATTACGATCCAAGAAAATAAAAGTGAGGTAAAACAGAAAAACAATCGCAATTAAGTGACGAAGCAACAACTTGTTGCCTCGAAACGAAAAACATGTAATACCTACTACGACAGGAAAAGGAGGCTTGAAAGTACCGCGCATTTCTTACCGCCCCCCTCCAAGACCGTTTAAGAACTTTATTTCGGGAATTTTAATGGGATATATCATAATGGGAGCGTGGGTGGGTAGAGGGGCGGGGAGGGGAACGTGGCTTGCATTCTGGCGCTCCTCGGAAATGATTTGTTAAGCCGCTCGTTTGCGGCGAGAGTAAACAGATTAGTCTTTTTTTTTTTTAAAGCGAAATGAATCGCGGACGTCGGTTCGGGAGCGCGATTAAATTATTCCAGCGCTTCCTCTCTTAGAGGCCTTTTGATAGAGAGCAAAAGGAAGGGACGCACAAACAACACTACCGCCACCGCTATTACCGGAAAGGCGTCGGCGACAGCGACATCGGGAACATCAGCAAGAGCCGAAGCAAAACCAGCTACCCACACAGACAACAGTATCGTGACCGCAGACAGCGACCGCGAAAAGACGTGGTAAACAGATGGGTCGCTGTTGCGAATGCAAGAGACGGGAAGAAAATGAGGGAAGGAGCTAAACAAAAGATGTGAACACGCATTTCTCTCGCCGAGGAAACAGCGCCGAGCTCTTTCGGAAGAGCGGGGCTGCGCTTGAAATGCACGCGCAGCAGCAGGAGGGCAGACGGGTTCCGTGACTGCGAGGGTGCGTTTGTCTCGCGCTCTCGTCTTCTGCTTCCTTGCATCCCAACTGCCTCTCCTCCCGTCCCGTCTTGGTGCATTCTCGCGGGATCTGTAAATACGCGGGATGAGATCGCGGCCGTGCCTGGCGGCCTGCTTAGGCAATCAGGGCGACCCACGTTGTTCTCTTTTCCCTGGCTGCGCCATTCTTCCCTCTGCCTACCGTGCTCACCTCCCCCCTCCCCTCCCACGTCCCCATCCTGCATGGAAGCCCTCCCAAACCCACTCTTCTTTCGGCGTCGACGCGCCGTTATTGTTGCTCGGTTCGGCCTTGGTTGGACGCGGAGAAAATTGAAATTTCCTCGGAGGGTTCCAAGCGTGGAAAGAAAGGCAAAGGTGGGGCGTGCTCTTTGCATCTCTTCCAGTGCGGCAGTAGGGTACGGGAGAGGAGGAGCATCGGAGAAGGGTGAATGCTGTGTGCCCCACGCATAAGCGCCATTTGTTTCTCGTGCCCGCTCTAGCCCAGCCCTTATTATGGACTCACGCGGAGGGTCGCGGGAAATTGCGTTCTGAAAGGGGCTGGATCGCCTTCGGTGTAAACGGACCAAACCAGACAGACAAAAAAAAAGGATTGATTGTGAGGGAGCCCGAGCATGGACTTAGCCTTACCAGCGGTAGAAAAATGCTCTTGTTTCGAAAGAGAGCTGGAAGGAATTGGGATTAACGGCGGTGGACGAACGAGTAGGGGAGGATACGATCCCAGTTAATGAAATTAAGGTTTTAGTGAGTTTTAGAAATTGAAAGCTGTGTGTCGCCCTGCGCTCAGCTGTCGGCATAAGTTTGAGTAACAACCAGTGATGCGTGCTTGTTTAGGCTCAGGAATTGCAGGAATCTCAAAACGCTGGGGCATCAGGCAGTTCTGAGCCAGCAAGGGCCCCACAACCACTCCAGCTACAGAGAAGTGCGACGCTTTCTTCGGAATTTGACAAGCGTCAAGGCTGCGCGAAACAAACGTGTGAGCAGCGGCCGCAGCTTCTGCACAGAATTTCGCTCTATCAGAGTGTAAGCGCAAATGAGGAACGACTTTGCCCTTGTCAATGTAATTGGGGCTGCCGCTCCTGCGCATTCGATGGCTCTGGCACGTCCTTAAGGGCCCGTTCACACTTGTCCAAAAATCCGGCGAGCGAAGCGGATTCGGCCGCTTTTGACGCCGAGCGAGGCGGAAAGCGGCGCGGCGAGGGCGATCGGGCCGGACCCAAATTTTCCGCGTTCGCCGCCGCGCCGAAAAACATGGCGGCGCCCTTCGACGCAGGGCCCCTCGCCTCGGAATGAATTCGTCGTTGTTGCGGCCTTGTTCAGCGCGTTCACTGGCCATAAATCGGACACCGGTACATCGCTTCGTCTCACCTCACCTATAAGCAAAAGTATAAGTGATGAATTTGCTTTATTTTTTATTTTGAGTGATGATTCTGCCGCTACTAGGCCTACGAGGAGCGCCGGTTTTGTTGACAGTACTAGTTCCCGTCCTTACAAGCAGATGGCGCCACTAGGCTGGGCGTTTCGTTGCGAGTCTGTTTGAATACGCTGAACTATACATGGGAATGTGCTTGCGTTTACGTACGCAAGCGTGCATACGGTTATGGTATACAGACAGCATCGATTTATGCTCTTTTCTGACCATATCTGTGTACGCCGCGAGCGGTGACCTGGTGGCCGGGAAGTGTGTGGAAAAGCGAGAAACAGCAGCGGCGCGGCAGTTCCGCCTCGTCCGGGCGTCAACAGATGGGAACAGGTCCTAGTTTTCCCGGCGAGCGAATCCGCTTCGCTCGCCGGATTTTTGGGCAAGTGTGAATGCGCCCTAAGTCAGAGACGGCACCAGCGGTCAGCGCGCCAGTGAACTGGCCAGCGCTGAGAGAGAGCAAGCTCATATAACTTGGCCATTTACTTCGACACCTTCGCTTGCCACTCGCAGCCCGTGTTTTATAAAATGCGAGTTGGGAAAAAATATTATGGCCAGTGAGCACCTCCATCATCCACCAGAAAGGACATCATGTATAAATTCACCATCTGTCAACCTGTATGAGAAGGAAATCAGATATCTTCGCCACTAACTATATCCTGATAGGCGTACTTGCCGCTACAGTCGCATGTTTTCTACTCATGTTTTGGCGTTTTTGAAGCTAAAAGCTTCACTACGCTAGGTAAAGCAGTCGTCGCGAATGCCGGAGAATGACCTTGAACGATCTTCAGCCCAACCACGTTAGCTGTGTATGACCATATGTGGCACAGTTATGGTGTCGAACCCTTAACCACTGACCTTGACCCATGACCTTTAGTTGACCTTTGACCATTGACCTCGAGTTGACTTCTGACCTTTCACATTGGGTGTCATTTGGCTTGACCTTTGACCATAGGAACATACGATGGGGTGATGTGATGACATCCGATGGGGGTGCCGTAAGACCATGTGATAACACCTCATAACCAAGTGATCATGTGGGTGTATGTAGAACGGCTGTCGAGAGCCTATAGCGGCGCTGCCATGGATGAACCTCAGACGCTTCGCAAGCGTCCTTGCTTTTCGCTGAATTCCAGGGTTAGGCAAGTTAAGCCACTGATAATTTTTTTGTGTCGCGCCTTTGCACCAGTTTCTTTTTAGCGTTTTGTTAATTTTCATAGTACTTGATAGGCGCTCCCCCTGAGTTTATTATTTTTTCAATATTACTTTAATATTACCAGTCGCGTTTTACTTCAAGTGAGGTCCATGTCATCTAGACCGTGATGCCTAGCTGTACATCTTAACTTGCTTTCATGTTTAGTGATGATGGCAAGTTGTGCAAACCATGCATGTGCTTCTGGAAATAAATCACCACTTAACAGAAAGCGCATTTGATACCTCTCTACCTGCACTCCCGTCCTTATATATAGCGTCTTTCGGAAATGACCGCTAACCTGCAAGTGTAGCTTCGTAGTGGGTGAGAAGTAGCGGTGATGGCGGGAGGCCATATCTCAGCAAAAGCACTACTTCACGACCGAAGCTGCAAAAGCATGGTCATGGCTGAAGCCTTCACCTTGACCTTGCATCAGTGAATGAATGAATGAATAAATAAATAAATAGATATTGCTGCGACTGGGATTCGAATCCACGACGGACAGCTTCGCTGGCCACTACACGAGAGCGCTATGTTATCGCCGCAGCCTAACACGCCTCGTGTTACACTGCTACACGCTCTCGCGCTGTGCATCGCACATCGTCGTCTCCATCAACTTCCATCTGCTGCGCGAACAAATCAGATCAGCTTAACCTCGACTGGAGCTGAACCTGAGTCTAACACGGTCGCTAGACGTGCCGTCGACCCAGCAAAGTATAACCATGAGCCAGTCAGACTAAACACATGCTTTCGCATATCTGCTTGGTTTAACTACGTTAAAACCCTACCATTTTTTTTAAAAGCAAAGCGAGTTGGTCTATTCTACAATCAAAAAGTCGCATTTCCAGGATGGCTTCATGCTAGACACCTTGCCGTTCCCCAGAAAAAAAAATAGCGTCAATTACACCCGTTGTGATGCGGATGTTCAGCGCTATAGCTTCTCCAGATTGAGGTTTTAAAACTGTTGCATTTGATTCGAATGATGCTCCCACGCATGCGTGGGTGACGACTGCATTTATGGTTTGGGAGCACTACAAGGCTTACTTTGCACTGTATAGTTGTTGTAACGGGTTCGAAGCCCTTCTGGGTCATTCCAGGCCAAACGTCCCAGACGTCGCGCTCGACCATCTCCAATTTGTTCAAAAAAATTCACGGAAACTTATCCTAATGCGCGTAATCAAACCCTGAAATACTTTTGACGAAAAAACTTTTTTCGTGACGTGAGGGCAGTTTGAATAAATAGAAAAGATGAGAAACCAGGCACTGCTCAATAATTACTAAAAAATTCAAATATTTTGAAAACACTCCAAAATTTTGTCATTCAATATGACAGCAGGAAAAACAGAATTTCCTTTTTGAAAGTGTAATCATCTTCTATTTACTGGTGTAAATGTTTTTTGGTTGTCCTCAAAGGACATTTGTTAATTACAGCTAGTACAATATTTCAGTAAGATAACTCAAATTGTCACTGTGTTTCCTAAACTATGGCTGCGTACCAATTTTTTTTATTTCATTTTAAAAGCGCGCTTTTTTTCTGGAGCATCTCGTGCATTCGCGCACACAGGACGCTTAAAACGCAAAGCAAATGCCCGACAGCAGCCAACAGTAGAGTTTTAGCATGCGTTCAAGTACGCGACGCTTCGCGCTTGGAACTGCGGCTCATTGAGCAAGCGCACGCGATCTGGTGTGCTGCAAGCGCGGAGGCTTTCTTCGCGAAAAAAGCCGCTGCGTCGTTGTTTCTTGTCGGCGCCGCGCATTCAGCTCCAGCGCCGCCGAACGCGGAAGGCAGTGCACAGGATACAGAGCGGGAGACTCTGCACAAACTGCACTCATGCACGCTGTTCCCACTGCCGCCGCGGGCGTGCAGTCGCGTGCCGATGGGCCATCCGGCAAGTTGTAAGCCCCAATGACGCTCTCCAACCAGGCCTGGCTATGCGGCGTCCTTCAGTCCAATGCGGTTCGCTCAAGAGATTCCAAGGTCACCGAGTTACTGCGTGATGGAAAAGAACAACGCCGGTGCTTGGACGCGAATTAAAGAGTGTTAGCTGGACACACGGCGAATCAACGCTAGGAAGGCAGCGCACCGCTTCCAAGTGCATTGTTTGGCCGTCGCGCTCAGACTGCCATCGCGTTCCCAAACACTAAAACGACCAATCTCAGCAGATGTATATACATACTTAGGCTGGCGACATTTGTCTTTGAGAATCGAACAAATATTGTGATAACGCGAAACGTCTCAGGTCGCAGAGCAACCTGAGAAGCGGGGTGTACCGGCGGACGGAATAGTGCGAGTTGTGCTGGCTAGAGTAGCACCACGCGAGAGGTGCACGGCTGTGCACTGACTTTCGTTTTTCTGTGTGTGGTTCGGAAGCACTGGCGTTCTGGGGCCGCAATAAGAGATGGATTTGTTTCTTTGTTTTTTTTCTTCTTCTTTTTTTTACGACAAGCCACATGTAGACTAAATGGCAGAAATATATCGTTCTGGGGCTGATAACTACTGCATTTTAACATCCTCTACGTCCCCGCTGGCAGTATGTGCAACGAATTGTTTGAGGACACGAATCAGTTATTCATGTCTCTCAAAAAAGTGCCACACTCGCCTTTATTTAGAACGGCGTAACAGGTGGTCTTGCGAATATCGTTTAAGGACAGAACACATACGGGCCTTCATATTTTCAATTCCTGGCTGGCATGGCGTGTTTCGGCAGCATAGGTCAAGTGTGACGATTTTCCCTTTTTCTCTGTGCAAACTCTGCTTCTTGAAAATAAAAAAAAAATGTCTCTTATATCTGTAAACCAGTGATCTGGGAAATATAAGTGAGGTTACTGACGAGTTATTGAGTTGGATTAAGGACTGCCTCTCCGCTAGACTCCAGTTTACCTCCGTTAACAACTATAACTCCTGTTATTCTAAAGTCACCTCTGGGGTGCCGCAAGGCAGCGCTCTTGACCCCCTCCTTTTTTATATGTAGACTAATGAATTACTCAACTCTGTATAGTCTCGATTTAGGCTATTTGCCAATGACTGTGTAGTATAGCACAACGTTAATTCTTTCACTTACCAGCAATGTTTGCAATCCGACCTGCATACAGTAAATGCATGGTGCTCATCTTGGCTTATGCCACTTCATATTTCCAAAACAAAGCTTAAGTCTTTCTTTAACTCGCAGTTCTTCTCGCATGCCTACAAGTTAATTCCTAACTAATGATTCTGTCGAACTTATCTCTACGTATAAATACCCCGGGTTTCACCTGCAATCAGACTAAACATGGCATCATCACATTAATTTGACTTTAGCATCCGCTAACCGCTCTCTTGGCCTCCTAAAGCATAACCTAGAACATGCTCCACCGCACTTGAAGAAACTTGCCTACATCACATTCATTCGCCAGAAAATAGAATATGCATCAGCCATTTGGGCCCATCACCAAGTCTATCACACAGCTAATATGGAGTCTTTGCAAAACCGTTCTGCGCGTTTTATTTTTTCAGACTAGTCGCATACTTCCAGCGTCACTGGCTTAAAGAAACAGGCTGAATTAGAAGCCTTATCTTACCGCCGGAGACTTTCACGACTAGCGCTATTTCATTAACTTTATCATCATCTATCGCTTCGCCACAATTTTTTACACTCATCTCCAGCCTTCTTTCCGCATGCCCTTCATATGCATTTTCAAAGTATTTCATACCACGCGCTATAATCGAGGGGAATAACCTCTCAGCACACATTGCCACCGAAACTTACGCACCTGAATTTCATTATCTAATACGTAGGGCGCTCGGCTACTGATCCGGAGTTCCCGGGTTCGAACCCGACCGCGGCGGCTGCGTTTTTATGGAGGCAAAACGCCAAGGCGCCCGTGTGCTGTGCGATGTCAGTGCACTTTAAAGATCTCCAGGTGGTTGAAATTATTCCGGAGCCCTCCACTACGGCACCTCTTTCTTCCTTTCTTCTTTCACTCCCTCCTTATCCCTTTCCTTACGGCGCTGTTCAGGTGTCCGCCGATATGTTAGACAGATACTGCGCCATTTCCTTTCCCCCCAAAACATTTTTTTTTATTTTCCAATACGTAGTGACGTTGGCTTTTAAAAACAAAATTTTCTCGTTTTTCTTCTAGCTTTATACTGTTCCGATTGTTTCTTGCTCTTTTTGTGTCCAAAAACGTGCCGCGTTACTTTTCTCATTGGTTGTCGTGCCTTAGTATTGTATCGCCTACCTGGGATTCGTATTTTAATGTTCATTTATGTTTTTTTTTCTATCGTTTTATTTGTATTCCTGTTCTTGAGTATTAAAGTTTTACTACCATGTTATCACTATCCTATCAATTGTACCTTTTTCATGTTTTTGTTGTTTCTTATATTGCAATGTAAACTAAATTACTACCCCCTATGTAATACCCTCACTGAGTGCCTTTAGGGGTCTCTTCAAATAAAAAAAAAACATGAATGAATTATTCTGTAGCGAATAGATCACAAATGTGATGCTTATAAATTTTCTTAAACGTATTTCTGAAAATTATATAATTTTCTTTTGCAAGATATCACTGTTATAGCTTGCACCACGATGAAATTGCTGTAACGCTTTCTCTGCGTTTTACTTCAACTACACTGTGATTGAAGAGCTCAATATAGATTTAAACAGTGCCTGTGGTTCTGTTCAGGAAAATTGTTTCCGCTGCTATATGCTGTATTACATCGGGCCTCCCATTTGAATTTCTTTATTCTTCCGATATATTTCTAGATTTTTCAGTCTATACTCTCGCAAGCGTTCGGTACAGGAGGAAGGCTTTATTTATTCCTCTGAATATACTGTTCACGAAAATTTGCACGGACATTTTGAAAACGTTACTCCCTTGCTGATAATTCCCTATGTCATTCAAGCACACTGCTGTAGTTCTGCATCATTAATCTCCACCATCAGTTAATTCGTTGCGAGAATAAATTCGGTTGCGAGAATAAATAATAAATAAAGCAGGCACGTAGTGGCCAGGAGCATCACACTCCACTTAATATGTCGAGATACGCACCGAGAATCGCTGCCAAATGCAGGTGCCACTTTAAACCTGAATGCTACAACTCAGATCAATGTTTCGCCACTTATACAGTACTCAAACCTCCGAACTTCCCATATGGCAGGAAGCGCAGCCTACTTAGCGGTAAGGCTACAAGCAGAGTGAAAACGTTTCTGGGGGTTGTTTTTCACCAGCGAGGTCTCAATTTTGGCTTGCCAACACTATTCAAATTCACTGAGATTGAGATAACCGACGACCTACCGTTTTATGGTGCCAGCGCAGGAAGATGGGTGCGATAAGCTGCCAGAGGCGTCGCGGCGCTTTGTCTTCTCGATATGTATCGCAGATGATGAAAGTTGATGATGAATGTTGAAAGTTCGCGCAAAGCAAATGAGCCATATCCTGCGCACGAAGCGAACCTGCTCTTGCGTGAGCTCGGCAGCGGCTGTGAACGAAACTTGTCAAAGCGGACGAAGTGGTCGCTGTACGTGTCACGACAGCTGCCTCTGGATGATAGAAAAAGTGAACCGTTAACTGGTGGCTTTTAATCGCTTGCAGGTCTTTGACCACCGCACGCTGTTTAAGCAGGAGGGGTCTGTCTAACGGCGGCGTTTACGCTTGACGACGGCGAGGTTACGCTGACGTTTATGCTTGTGGGCGCGTACTTATCTCCAACAACACGTTTTGACGCCGACAGACTGAGGGACGTGCTGGCTGTAACACGGGGGCCTTGGATCGTCACTGGCGACTTTAATGCGCATCACGCAATGTGGGGATGCATCCGTATGAATTCAAAGGGAAGAAGTCTGTTTCGCCTCTGGCCACACCTACAATGCCTTAACGACGGTTCTCCAACGTACATTCGCGGCTGTCATACAGCAGCTGTTTGTACTTGGCGTTTGTGTCTCGGTGCCATGCGAGTCGCGTCCGGTAGTTTGCCGATATAGAAACTCATGTAGTGACCACATCCCCACATCCCCACATTATTGTTCTTGGTCTCGCTGCATGCCGGTCTGTCGAACGTTTGGAACGCACAGACTGGTCTACGTTTAAAACCCTTATGGAAGATGCCTGCAGAGAATACATTACAACAGGCATTGAAGAGCGCATCAAGGAGGCTAGGAAAAACACGACATGCTTCTTCACTCCAGCGCAGAATTAAAAATCTTGCAGGCTGACCGTTGGAAGGCATTCTGTGAATCACTGGATCCTCGAAAGCCTCTCTCACGCATCTGGAGTGTGGTGCGTGGTTTGCGAACATCTCCTCAGCAGCTCCAACCATTCAAGTCTCTCGCACTTCACCAAGGATGTAGCGAAGCGGAGATTGGTGAAGACTTTTGCGCAAGAATAGCAGATCCCAGGAACCCATCCACAACTCCGAATTGCTGCGAAGTGCCTAGGACTAGGGATTCGCGAATGGACCTTCTTTTCTCCATGGAAGAACTAGACACCGCCATGGCCGGTTGCAGATGGTCTTCATCGCCGGGGCCCGATGGAGTAACATACTATGCACTTTTCAACCTTGGTCAGGAGGCTCGACGTGCTCTTTTAGACCACTTCAACACATCATGGTGTGCGGGAACAGTTCCGGACGCGTAGAAATCAAGTCGTCTGGTTCCAGTCCTTAAACACGGAAAATCGCTGCTTGACCTATAGCATTGTACCGTCCAATTACATTGGCTAGTTGCGTGGGCAAACTCATGGAAAGGATGGTACTTACGCGAATTGAGTGGTATCTGGAGCGCTACCAAATATTCCCAGATGCAACGTCCAGGTTTCGGTGTGAACGCTCGTCTACTGATAGCATGATTGACCTGGCGTCATCAGTTCAACATCAGAAGCATCTGAAGCACTTGACAGCGGCGTTGTTTCTAGATGTCAAAGAGCGTATGATAACGTCACTCATGAAGCTATTCTGGACACTCTGGAAGCTGCAGAGCTTGGTGGTCGCATTTACAGCTGGATACGCAGTTATCTATCCAATAAATCACTATTTATGCAGACTGAGGACGGACTAACATCTTCACATTTCACTTCCCGTGGGGACCCACAGGGTGGAGCACTTAGTCCAACGCTTTTAAATCTTGCGCTTCTCGGCCTTATCGATGTACTACCACAGTCAGCACGAGTCTCAGTCTATGCGGATGATATTTGTATCTGAGATTCAGGACTTACGCGACCACAAGTTCGAGCAAAGCTTCAAAAGGCAGCAAACATTCTTACGGCCTACTTTCGCCGCATTATTCATGCCGCTGCAGTTGTACGCCGCATTTATCATGGGATCCTTTCGGTACAGTATCCCTGCGCTAGAAACTTGAGGGAAACGAATGTCTGCAAAGCGTTCAAGCTCAAGCTCTCCGGCCGTGCCTAGGACTGCCAAAATGTGCGTCTGCAGCCGCAACAGTACTCATCGCTCAGGAGAATCCAGTGACTGCCAATGTCATAATCGAAGCCTTGAGAGCGCATATTCGTCACCTCTCTCGAATTCCCACACACCATCTTGCTAGCCTTCCTGCTAACCGGCCGAGTACATCGTTTGCGAAAATTATTGAAGCCCATCGCGACTTTCTACCAGCCCAATTTACACCAGCCTCTAGACCGTCTGCTCTGTTATGGAGTCTGAACCAACCTCGTATGCTTCTTTCCATACCTGGCTTTAAAGAAAAAGGCTGATGCATCGTCGACAGCATTAAAACAGACCACTCTAGAATATTTGCACAAGAAGCACGGGTACCGACTGGACGTATACACCGATGGCTCAGTGACCCTTTCAGGTTCCTCGGTCTCCGTGGTCATCCACGTAAGGACCATAGTTAAGAAAGTGAAAACATCACACCGGATTTCGTCGACTGGGGCAGAATTTACTGCTGTTCGTGTCGCCATTAAAACTATACGTGAAGAAACTCCCCAGCAATGGTCTGTTTTCACGGATTCAAAGGCACCCATCCAAGCCTTACAATCTGCTCTTCGTCATAGGTTCCATGAACAACTGTTTTCAGAAATCCGAAAGATCCACCACACCGCCATCAATAAAGAGTGCGATATTGTTTACCAATGGCTGCCAGGACACAGTGGCATCGCAGCCAACCACCGCGCGGACGATGCCGCGCGAACTGCTCGCCATGAGGGCGATTGTGTGTCCATCCCCATCTCGAGAGCCGACGCAGCGGGTAGGCTTCGACCACTGGCGCTGGACATCACGTTTGCCGCGTGGAATTCAGGCCAATTTTCGAATTGGCGTTTGAAAACCTTGGACCCAGATGTGAACCTCCGGCTTCCACACGGCCTAAAAAGAAGTGATGCAACTTTGCTGTGTCGACTGTGGCTTGGTGCAGCTTTCACCAACCATTACTGCTTTGTAATCAGTATGGCTTTATAGCCCTGCATATGCCATCTGCTGGTGTTACGAGGCTAAAGCCCACATTCTTTGTGAATGTCCTGCATACTGTGAACAAAGTCAGTCTATCTGCCGTGCGCTGGAGCGTCTAGATCTTTGCCCACTGACGGAAATGAAGATTCTCGGCCACTGGCCGTGGCGATCGTCGACGGTGAAGGCCTCCAAGGCAGTGCTCCGCTTCTTGAAGACTTCTGGCCTACACGATAGGCTGTGAGTGTACCGAAAGCTGTGACTTCGCATCGTGACTTCAATTTCCTACTCTGTTTGCTCCTTCTTTTTATCCCTCACCCCTTTCCGCCCGTGCAGGGTAGCAAACTGGTTATTCTTCCGGTTAACCTCCCTAATTTTCCTCCTCCTGCTCCTCCTCCCCGTCCTGCTTCCTTAAGTAGGATGAATTGGCATCCACATTGTTTCAGTGTGTTTAAAGCATCATAAAAATACTCCTGACGATGAAGGTATTAGACCTGGGTAAGACTGAATGTTTAACAGAAGTGAAAACTCTGTTCCGGAAAACACTGGCTATTCACATCGAGCCAAACGCGTCAGCAAGTACTACAGCGGGTAAGCCGCGAATGCTGTCGAAACGAGGCAACTGATTTAAAGTAAGTGGAGACGAGTTCTCTGAGGAATTCGTAGATATGAACAAACATCCTAACAAAATAAACAAACATCCTCACATCATGGCTGATGAACTTTTCAGTGCATTGCAGTTTTATTGTTCAAGACTCCCCGCAGCGCAATCATACCACTGGATCAGTATGCAGGACACGTTGCATCCAGTGGTCGTATACTTCCGTTTACGAGACAAGAGCGCGCTCATTTCAGTGAAGTGATTTGTTTTCTTCGCCGAGTGCCTAAAAGACGGCACAGTTTCTGTGTGGTGATTTCAGATTGAAGTAGTGAAGCTGAAAAGCGATCGATCGGAAGTTTTCTCAATTTCCTACTTTTCCGATTCGAGGGCCGTAGTGAAGACCATCCACAGAGCAGCGCCGGGGTAGATACTGAACTTAAAAAAAATTATTTTGTTCTTTGGAATGAAGATTGTTCAGATTAAACATCTCTTAAAGTATGCAATTGAATTACGCTATGCAACTTTTTGCCCTTCACATTTTTACTAGGAGCGCCTTACTATGAAGTTTTCAGAAAAATTAGCGGAAAACTGCGATTTTTCCGAGTAAAGAACTTTATTTGCATCATGGATTGCATACCTTGCTGTCACATAACTTCTTATCGGATTATTTGCCTTCTGAACAGCGTGGGAAGATAACTGTAATCACTACTCTAAGAACAAATATTTTTGAAAAAAAAATTACTATGAATTTGCCCTTTTTGTACATTTTTTATAATAACTAAAATAGACGAAATTCGCGCAAGGTTTTTCTGATTGCAGGTGCCCTGCCTTTCAAGGATCTAGAAAAATGTTCGCGGCGATATGTAAAAAAAATATTTTTCTCACAAATTCTTTGGTTTACAACTTATGTTTTGGTACTAACAGCAAACTTGAAATGGCGGCCACGACACGAAACCTTTTTTTTTTTGCCGAATGCAAGCTTGGACAGCGTTTACTACCGCGAAACGGTAGCCCATGCTCTTTTTAAAAGCAAAATCAGAAATGGTCGAGCCTCCAAGTCCAAGTCTGGGGGATTTGATGTGTAATGAGCAAACGGCGATCATTTCTAAGTCACCGCCACTGGCGGTCTGCCAGCTCCGCCTACAAAAACGATCGCCCGTAAAGATGGGTTCCCTGCAATAGCCTGTGAGAGCCATCCCAGCAACTATAACCTAAAGAATAAGCCATTTTCGCAATTGTAGCCAGCCCTCACTCGAAAATATTGTCTGTGAAAGTCCATTCAGTTGATCAAACTGTAGCTCCGTGCAGCAACTTGTCCTTGCTCGTAGTAGACACTGCGGTGCAGAGGATTGGGGAGAGTGCACTGTACTATAGGCAAAATAGTGCTATGTAAAATTCACTGAGAGCCTATAAAAGAGTCAAAGTCAGGGCCTGCCGGCCATTGTTTACATAATGCGAAAATTTTCATTCAGTATCACAGAGAGGATTTTAAACGCACAAGAGCCTTGTAGCGGGACACCGGTAGCGTAGTAGCTCTTGATACAGTGATGTCAGCAAGAGGTCTAGTCAGGGCCTGTTTCAGCCCTCCGCTTCTAAAAAAAAACCTGTCAAATTTATCTCGATATTAAACTACGTTATGAATACCAAACGTTAGAAGTGTTTTAAAATCATTGTTTAACTAAAAACGGCCGTGGCTTAGCTTGGTTAAGCCTGGTGATTGCGAAGCGTCTGTTGAATTCACGCGTTGCCGTCTCAAACTCCTTTACTCTTCTCGCATGTTCTTCACGTCGTTCTACTGCAATGTGTCCTTCGGGTTGAGTCGGGCCAGCCTTGGTGAGAGATTTCTCCTGTCTTTTCTTCGAACGCTCTTGTCTCTGCTGGGGTGTTTCTTCTGCACGCTGTTTTCTTCGCTTTTCGTTTTCCTTCTCTCGAAACGCACGTTCCTTCTCGAGCCGCTGTTCCGGGGTTTCTTGGACACGCCTCTGCCGTTTAGTCGCGTTCCAGCGTTCTGAACTAGTAGAAGGAGACTCACTGTCGGGCAAACTCATAATTTGTTCCTTTGCTTCTGCTGTTTCCACAGAGGAGGTTGCACGTTGTCGCCGAGCTGCATACTGGGCACGCCGCTTAGAAGGTCGTTCTTCTTCCGTCTCCGTAGCTCGCTGATGCTTCCTCTTTGCATTCTGCCGAACTGCCTTGTTCGTAGGCACCATCGTAACATCTGGCTGTATGTCTGCCTTGGCGAGAGGAGCGGAGCTGTTTTATACAGCTGGTGTGACGTCACTCTGACCGTAGCGCCCCTGTTGAGAGGAGCGGGAGTTAGGCCGCCGTTGGTGGCTACTGCCTCGCCTCGCGACAGCGTGAGATGGGGCCCCGTTTTTACGCAGCTGGTGTGACGTCACACCGACCGTAGCGCCCCTGGTGAGAGGAGCGGGAGTTAGGCCGCCGTTGGTGGCTACCGCCTCGCCTCGCGACGGCGTGAGATGGGGCCCCGTTTTTACACAGCTGGTGTGACGTCACTCTAGGTCACGTGGTGCGACGTCACGCAGCGAGGTCACGTTAAAGGTCAATGGTGCCTACCACCGCCTCGCCACGGAACGGGCTGAAGTGCGACCTAAAGTAGTATTGCTTCGCAATAAAAACATTCTTCTGCAATACGCACAAAATGTTGGCTAATTTTCATGCGGTGTCTTAGGGTTTACGCACGGAAAAACGAGGCTCTCTAGGAGACATATTTTTGGTAGAAATTAAATTTAACTCGATTTTCAAAAAAGTTTCTAGGGACTGTAAGAATCGCGTAAAACCGGGTTTTACCCGAAAACGGGGGACCATAAGTATACTGTGCGGTTTGTTTCCCTTGTAAGTTACCTATTTTGCATTAATCAGCCGCGGCTTTCATGCCATAGCCGACTGATGACATTCCTCGCTGATTGATTGAACAACTTTTATTTCCATCAGAAAAGAGGTTTCTCCCCGCCCACGGCGCGCAGGCCTGGGATACGGGGAGTTGCGCGTCCGCGGTTAGAGGCTGGCTGGCAGTCCTTGACTGATAGCGGCATTTTCCGCCAGATGGATGGTGGTGCGCTGGAGCTCTGGGTCCGGGCTTCTTAGCAGGCTACTAGCCGTGACGCCAGAGGTGGCAGCTGCCAGTAATGAAAAATTTTGACATTTATCTGCGATTTTTATAATTTAGTGTTATGGAGCGGTCATTTATTTATCATTGATTACGAATCATTTTAATTTCTTACGATCACTTTTAAAAGGACCGGAAGTTTAAACAGCCGCCTTTCTATCTATTAGAAATTTCCCGTAAAAGGAATGCGAAAAACGAAGCGGTTCATGAGATTCCTAAAAAAAGGGTGGGGAAATAAAACCAAAGTTTTCCCGAGTTTACGGAATCGGGGCAACCAGAGAAGTTCCTATTATTCAATACGATGAAAAACAACTTAAATCTTAATAAACTTAAAGTGGCGAACTATTACACTGCTTGGCTATGGCACACCGCAATGCACCAGCTTATAATGTTGGAGACGTACAAAATTTTTAGTCAAGTAAATGGGCGTGTTGTTCAAAGAGAGAAGAAAGGAAACAATGAGGAGCACAATTTACGATAGACTTAGAAATCGCACTTTATGAACAACAACATTTTTTTGCGCCATTTTCTCTGAAAAAATTGTAAATGAAGTCCTCGATTTCCTCCTATGTTTATTTTCGAGTGCAATGCTGTAAATTCTGAGCATTTTAGAGCGGTAGCTCTATTAGACGCAAAAGTAGATCTCCGTGTCGGTGCGATCCTTGACCTTGACTGACCCTGATGAGCAAGCGTAGCAACAGAATCACTTTACGTAAAACTACACATAACAGGGGGTATACCATAACCGCCACGATTCACCCACCATGGCGCTATCACTTTGACTTTTGACTCTGATTGTACTATAGTTAAAACATCGTTGCTATGACCACCATTTGACTTCACTGATGACGCACATTAGTGGATGCATATAAAGACGTGTCCCCATCGCTTCTGCTTCATTTGTAACCCGCTATAGAGAGCGAGCCAGGACCCAGCAAAGTATGTTAAGATGAAATGTGACGTTTGCGTCGCAATGCTATCGTTCGACCTCTCGATGTAACCGTGATGATCTTGGCGAATCATAGGCGCCACATTTTGGAGGCGGAAAGGCCACCAGATACGTCGCCGTTGCTATGAAAAAGCTTAACAAGAGATATCCAGCATGAGTGGCTGCGACGCTGTTTTCGCGAAGATGTACTCGCCGAAATTGGTTCCGTGGTTGGTTCTGACGGTGAAACTCAAGGCACAGGCGCTGGAATACACTTCAACGACTTCAGTCCTGCATTTAGCACGGAAGCTGGTACCGCTGGTGTTGCTGCGTACTACAGCGCTCCACAGGCTACACAATATGAAGCAAGCGAGGCGTCCAGTTTGAGACATGGGAGCTGTGAGTCTGTTGCCAGGATAGGAAGAAAAAATTGACTTGGAGCTGAAGCCGTGCTTTAAAAGCAAAGAGGCTGTCTTTTCCGCGATGCTGCGGTTTGTATGGTGCGTTGGCTTGTGAACAATTAACTCCCTCAGGCGAGTTCGGAAAACACCATGTCGCCTAATCAGCTCTTATATCACCGAATATCGGGTACACTGCGGCTCTGGTTGACCCAAATCTCTACTGATTTAGGCTGCTATTGGCTTCTACAGTAGAACCCCGTTAATTCAGATTTCACATGACCGGTGAAATGGTCCGAATTAACCAAACGTCGAACTATCGGGGGGACCGAGAAAAATACCCTAACAAAGTGTTCCGCATCTACATACATCCATTTCTTGAAAGAAAAAACTTTAGCCGTTGAATGCTACCCTGCGAGTTATTTGCCTGGTAATAACATTTTCGTAGTTCCGTCAAGTGGTTCAGTGCGCGCATGCTGTTGGATGAAGCAGAACAAAAGAAGTCTACCAAGAGACTTTAGTTATTAATATTATCAACAGTCGCCCGCCCACCCCAACACACAACCCGAAAAAAAGGGGGTACCCTGCATACAGTGTGAAACAATTGTAGGCTCAGTGATAACGCGAGAAACGCTGACAGCATGGTCCGTGGCCCACACGCAACGAAAACAAAGATGAAGGCAGAGCTCAGCAAAAGCGGACAAGCATCGCGTCGTACATTCTCGCTTGATAATCACAATAATGAGCACTGAATTTTTGCATTTCTGTTTCTCTCATTCATCGTCATCCCGTTCCAACGGCGCACTTTGTACATGCGAGCTTCACCACTTATCCGAATTAACCCAAGAGCAGCCAAATTCCTCCGGACTTGACGAAAGCTTTAGGCCATAAAATAGCGCATACGTTTGACGGGGGAGTTTCAAAGAAGACAACGAAATGCATTCTTGTGGAACGCTTTCAGTTAGTCTCCAGCTTTTTTTTATGTTTCTGCGTGTATACTGCGGGGACACTGGCCCCTATCATACGGCGATGGATCTGAACCCTCCGGGGCATCCGAATGGCCTAGCGGCCTCCTCCTCGAGCTCGTCGAGGAAGCGGTGCAGCCGTCCGAGCGACCCCGACAGCGATGACACCATCGAGTACCTCAGCGAGGCCAGCAGTGAGGACGGCTTTGAGACTTACCTCAGCCGGAGGACCAAGAGAAGACTGCTCAGAGCCGGATCGTCATCCAGTGAGTCCATTGTAAAAACAAGTGGCAACACACCGGCACACAACAGCCTCATCCTTCCTGTGCAGCCAACCGACAATATGAGGCGGCTTAACAGGCAAGTCGTCTCTGTAGAACTCGAGGCCCTCGTGCCCAACGAAATCAAAGATGTTCGAGTGAATGCGCGGAAGAACATTGTAGCCGTTGATGTCCACCACGCGGCTGCGTTGGAACCACTGCGGGCCATAACCCAGCTCGGCGGATTATCAGTACGTACTGTTATCCCCCTCGGCGGGAACGAGTCCTCTTCCGGCGTAAGCTATGATGTCGACGAGGCTATCTAGCGAGATGATTTGCCCATACTCGTGAAGCCGGCAAATGATGGCACCGTAATTCTACGGGTATCACGTCTGGACAATTACCGTTGTGTGAAGATTTTGTTCCAAGGCGACAGCCTTCCATCACACGTGAAGGTGGGCCATTTCCGTCATGCAGTGCGGCCATTCATTCTGAAACCCCTGCCGTGCCACAAATGTTTGAAACTGGGTCATGTGAGCGGGGTCTGCGACTACACGAGAGTGTGCTCTCGTTGTGCCGGAGCTCACAGCGCTGAGTCATGTTATGCACAAGTGCTTAAGTGTGCCAACTGCAACGGGCCTCATGATGCCTCATTTAAGAATTGTCCGCGCTTAAAAAACCGAGCGTGCCGTTCTAAAGCAAATGATTCGGGACAATTCTACGCACCGTGAAGCTGCCGCGACAGTTCGTAAAAGACGTTCTCGCCTCAAGAACTCAAGAAAGTGTATTGCAAAAAGCAACCACATCGACGCGCCCACGGCACCTCCTTCTCAACCTCCTCCCATGCCGCCACGTACAAGTGTGTCCAGTCCGCGAAATATCGGCAAGGATAATTAGACCTCTTCGTGTGCGGATGCTTGGCCAGCGTTCCACCGTTACGTCCTACTGAGCCTCCTCAGCGCAAGCTCCCATCGCCGAGCTCACCTGTCGTTAGAGAAGAGCACCCAGAGCAAGATCACCAAGCCCTCTTGATCCTCAGGACGGTGGTCAACGCCATTCGCCCTCTGATACAGGCCCTGCAATCGGCAACCGACTGAAGCGTCTTACTGGTGCTGGACTCTGGTTCCAGCACTACAAGATCTTTAAAACATAATGGCTGGCCAGCTTCCCACGTTTCGTGAGGAAGTCAGGGGCGCTGTGGTGTTCCAGTGGAACGCAAGAGGCCTAAAGTCACGAATCGCAAGTTTTCGGCAATATGTTTTCAACAACCACTTCCCAATATTAGTCATATGTGAACCTAACTTATCCCAAGCAATCAGGCTTTCCATGTACGAGCCCTTCTTTGCTCCAACATGCGGGGAGCGGAACAAAGTTCTGGTCTACATCCGCACCGACATAACGTACATTTGCTGCCCAGTTCAATCCCACAATGACAATCAGTACGTGTTTCATATTCAAAAAAGTATCCATAGAGTTGACACTGATTGCGGCGTATGTCTCCCCCTCCTCTCAATTGGACTGCGAGAGGTTGAAGACAATTATGGAGGCAAGCCGGGCTCCTTGGATTATTAGCGGAGATTTCAACGCCCACCACCAACTGTGGGGAAGTCCTATAGTCAACGCCAGAGGGCGGAATCTGGCCTTATTTGCTTCATAAAATGAACTTTCGGTAATGAATGACGGCAGCCCGACATACCTGCGAGGCAGTTCATACAGCAGTTGCGTAGACCTGACGCTAGTTTCGCGGTCTCTGCGCCGGCGTGTCCAGTGGTTTTGTAATGTGAAGACCCACGGGAGTGACCGCATAGCCACCTACCTCAAGATTCCAGGTCTTGAGGCGTCCGGCCCAGCTAAACACGCGCACATCGATTGGATGGCATTTAAAACTCAAATGGAAGAGGCGTGTAAAGACGCCCTCACTTCCGGATTGGAGGACATAATAGCAACAGCAATGAAGGCTGCTAGAGGCTTCCTCACGTCAACTAGAATGCGCACCGAATTTGATGTCGAATTAGACCACCTACGTGCTATTCGTCGGCGTGCAGAAAGACGTTACAGACGGACCAACTGCGTAAGGGACCTCAGAGAGGCGCGTCGTGTGCAAAGGAAAATCAAGCGACGAATGAACACGCTGGCGGAACAGCGCTGGAAGTCCTTCTGCCAATCTCTGGATCCTCGAAAGCCCACGTACGTCATTTGGCGGACAGTGCGGGGCTTCGAACGCTTCCACAGCAAAGACAGCCTTTCGATGCGTTGGCTCTACATCAAGACCGTCATCAGATTGAAGTTGCAACTGACTTCTGCAGGGCGATCGCGGGTGCAGTGACTACCTCGGGTTCCCAGCGTGTTCCTCCTGCATCACGGGATTCATCGATGGATGTTGTCTTTACTCGTGAGGAACTTGATGCTGCCCTGGCAGAATGTAAGCGTTCGTCTGCACCAGGTCCAGATGGCATTACATATGCTGCGCTGTGCTACCTTGGCAAGGACGTGCGTAGAGAGCTACTCAGCCTTTACAACCACTTGTGGCAAGACGGAGTTGTTCCTCCCCAGTGGAAATCCAGTCGCATGATACCATTACTAAAACCAGGGAAATCCCCATTCGACCTGTCATCATACAGGCCAACAGCTTTGGCCAGTTGTGTGGGAAAAGTCATGGAAAGAATGCTTCTGGCGTGTCTTGAGTGGTACCTTGAGCACAATAACGTGTATCCTAATGCCATGGCGGGTTTCCGACGGGGTCGCTCCTCTATAGACAACGTCATTCATCTCGTGTCCACAGTACAGCAACAGAAACGCCAGAAGCGCATGTGCGCGGCAATTTTTCTTGACATCAAAGGTGCATACGATAACGTGACACATGAGGCCATCCTTGATGCCCTAGATGCTGTTAGAATCGGTGGACGGATGTATAGGTGGATCCAAAGCTATCTGACCAAAATGACATTTTTTGTTATGTGTGAAGATGGCTCCACACCTGTGCATTACACCTATTGGGGCGTGCCCCAGGGCGGAGTGCTCAGTCCTACTTTGTTTAATCTAACACTTATGACTCCAGGAGTACCTACCTAATACCGTCCATATCTCTATGTATGCCGATGACATCTGCATCTGGGCCTCCTCTGTGACGCGTCTCCAGGTGCCAGCAAGACTTCAGAGGGCAGCAACCATAACTTCCTCCTATCTCCGAGTGCAACGTCTGAGCGTGTCAGCCGAGAAGTGCGCTATAGTGGCATTCACGCGCAAAAGCATGACTCGTTATCCGCTAACTATTGACGGCCATGTCATTGCCTATCGTGCATCTCATCGTTTTTGATGAATTGTTATAGATATGAATTTATCATGGAGTCCGCATTGCAGCATTGTAAAGAAAAAACTAATCTCTATCACACACCTGCTCAGATTTCTTGGCGGAAAATCATGGGGATTGCCGATTCTATCAATGCTGCAACTCTACAGAGCACTCTGTTTGGGATTTTTGCGGTATAGTGCACCAGTGCTTTCAAGCACATGCAAGACAAATTCGCGTGCCCTGCAAGCTATACAAGGTCAGGCACTTCGCACATACCTGGGTCTCCCTCGCAGCGCATCAACAGTTACTACCATTGCAATCGCCTAGGACTACCCACTCTCGACGTATACAACCCTTGAAACCCTGCGGATCCACATACGGCATCTAACAAGGATTCCACAGACCACCTTGTGTCAGTGGTGAATCAAAGACCACACGCAGCGTTTTCAAAGGTTATAGCAGCCCACCAGTCGTCCATCCCATCGCAGTTCACCCTGGCAGCACGGCCTTCCTCGGCGCTGTGGTGTCTGCGGGAGCCATGCGTGTGCCTTACAATTCCGGGCATAACAAAAAAAATCGAACTTATCGACACTCTGCCTACTCCATTCCGCATATAGTGACCGCACTCATGTGCATACAGATTGTTCGGTCTCAGGTACAAGTTCAACCTACGCCGTGGTGATTTTTTTATTATTCGAGAAGTGTGCCATGAGGCATAAGTTGAAAAAGGAAAGGGGGGGAAGGAATGCACGGGATTGAAAGTTAAAAGAAGGAGTGAAGAACCGTTGCGCTGAGGTAGTCGCAGAGGTTGTTAATAAAACGGTTGTCCATTGTCCACTTCCCGAAGTCACTTTCGCGGTTCCACCGCAGGCCCACCTCCCTGAGGAGCCGTTTTCTGATAGCAGCCGTCGCTGGACACGTCCACAACAAGTGCCGCACATCACATATGTCCGGTGCAGCGCTACAGTGAGGGCACCTGTCAGGTAGTGGCAGATCTTTGGCACGCCACCGATGACGGACAGATGGTGTCAGAGCCGCCCCTGCCCGAATCCGGCGCACGGATACCTCCTCCTGCCGAGTAAGACTACGGGGGAGAGGGTGCGAACACGGAGGAATTAGAGCGCGTGTTCGCTGGCGCAGAACTTCAGAATCGGAAACGTGGGACAGGAACGGATCTGGGGGAAGAGGGGAAGGTGGCGGATCGTCTAATGTATGAAGATGAGTCATATCATCCGCTTGAATGTTATGTGGATCCTGGGCATGGCCGCGAATCCAGTGTATGCGCACAGGACATGGATACTTTGCGCAGAGCACATGAATAGATTGTGAAATCTGGAACGTTCGTCGAACAGCCTTAAGCTGTTTAAGGGCGGCGCGGGAGTCGGTGTAAATGTGAACTGTATTCAATGTTGGAACGAGCGGAAGGGAAGCAATGGCATTGTAAATGTCTTGAAGTTCCAATGCCAGGGGAGTGCACGTATCCGCAGTATACGTCGCGCGAGAGTTGAGATGCGGATGAGATGGACTGTACACAGCAGTAACTCCCCTCTCTGCAGAATGAGATGCATCCGTGTATAATATGCACCCTTCAGGCAGATACGCTGCTGATACCGACGGGGAAACAGTGGGGCGATTGTCAGTGAGCTGGCAATAGGACCACGGTGGAAGCGTCTTTAAACGATGAAGTTTGAGAGACTGTTTTCGAGCTCTATTTGCCACCCGTTGGTCGATGATTTCACTGAGTGTATTAAGTTGGGCGAACTCCTGTAGCACAAGTATGGGTGTTAAACGAGGCAGATATGTTATGACGCGCATAGCCTCACGATTGATAGCTTCAAGGGAGTCCCACTGTCTGCGGGTGAGACGTTGAAATTGAGCCTGATACACTATCCGTGGCTGAAGGATAGAGCGCACAAGCTGGCGGGCCGTATGAGCACGTGCGCCACCAGAGCGCATAGCTAGGCGACGAATCAGACCTAGAGTAGCGTGAGCCGATTTACGGGTGGCTGTCAGCCACGGGGTGCCAGTCCCAGATGTATGGAGGAGAAGACGAAGAATACGAACAGTTTTTACCTGAGGAATCAGAGAATTATGTACCGTAAAATTTAAAGGGGCAGCTTTCCGTAAGGCGGCTTTATTTCCAATTCGAATGAAACATGATTTAGTAGGAGAGAGTGTTAGACCCAGAGGTGGGAGGCGAGATGTCAATACATCCAGCGCGTGTTGAAGGACCGACTGATGAATAGACGCATCTGGATGACAGCACCACAAGGTGATATCATCGGCATATGCAAGCACGCGGATAGAAGGGATGGTCTCTAGGGCTCGAACAAGAGGAATTAAAGCCACATTAAATAATGTGGGGGCTAGAACGGAGCCCTGCGGCACTTCTCTATTGGAAGTGAAATTACCAAAGGGCTTTCCGTGGACACGCACGCTGAAGGTTCGATTTGCTAAAAAGGCGTGAATGGAGAGGAGGAACCGGTGAGGGAGACCAAGAGTGAAGGGAGGCAAGAATGGCAGAGTGAAGGATGCTATCATATGCCTTTGTTATGTCTGTAGCGATTACGGTTCGTACAAGGTGACTCTGTGGAGAGTGGTCAAGCACGTCAGCAGCCAAAGTAGAAAGGCCGTCCTCCGTTCCAATTTGGGGGCGGAAACCAATTTGGGAATCTGGGTAACAATCATGGGATTCCAGCCACCATGATAAGCGTGCGGCTAGAATGTTTTCATAAAGCTTGCAGATGGTAGGGGTAAGGGAAATTGGACGAAGAGACGAGAGAGATACTGGAGGCTGACCTGACTTGGGTATTGGAACCACAATAGAATGCTTCCAGTCTCCCGGCATGACGCCAGAAAGCCACACTTCGTTAAAAGTATCAAGTAGGGTTTCCAAAGCCCTCCCTTCCAAGTTACGGAATAAGGAGTTAGGTATGCCGTCGTGCCCGGGAGTAGTAGTAGTTTTTAAACGGTCAATGGAGGCCAGCAGCTCTGCCATGGTGAGGTCAGAAGTAATCCCATCGGGGGGCTCTGTTACCGATAAGTCAGGTGGAGACGTAGCGGTGCAGTCATGGTTTGGAAAAAATTGACGGGCCGCTTGTTGTGCAAATGTGTCCTCATCCACATTGAGCGCGAGGCGAATGCTCTCTGTGTAATCTGCAACCTGAGAAGGGCGCTCCATGGCGTGAAACACTCTCCAAAGATGTCGATTGCCCTGCGTAGAGGACAGGCGGGCACACCATGCAGCCCAGCGTTGCCTGCCTAGCCGCTTTGCATAGCGCCGCGCCCGTGCGGTAGCGCGGTGAAGAGTAGGAAGAGCCGAAGGGTCATCGGGGTGACGAGTAGCGTAAAGATCCGCCTGGCGACGAAGAGCCCACAGATTCAAGAGATGTATCCGGGTTTGGGTCGTCTTCATTTACATTAGTGGTAATAATGTGAGTAGCGAGAACAGCAGATAGAGTAGACAATGCTGAAGAGGGGTTGAATGTAGATAAATGATTGTCTGCGCGTACAGAGTCCCATGATGTTATTCGTACAGTGCGGCGTATTTTCCGTAGACGCGTAGGCGTGAGGGAGATAAAAATAGGGCTGTGATCGCTACCCCAAGTATCAGAATCAACAGCCCAACGAGGGTTACCGGGGCTTAACCACCAAGTCAAATCAGGTGAATACGGGCCACCTCGTGGGCGGGTAGAAGTATTCGGGTGGTTTAACAGTTGAAAGGAATGATCCGAAAAGCTCCCTTGGATGTGTGAACCCCTTGAGGAATCCGATGGGTAACCCCACGCAGTGTGTGCGCCGTTGAAGTCACCACCAACTATATTAGGGATACCCGAGTTGGTAGAACGTAGAAAACGAACCCATCCCAGATTGGGAGATGCGGAGCAAGGACGACTATAAAAAGAAAATAGAATAAGGGGTGTGCGTGCAGGTTTTACGAGAAGGGCGACAACCTCTTGACGTGTGTTGCACCACCGTGAAAGGTCTAGCGGTTTGTGCGGAACTGAACTGTGAATATAAATTGCAGATTTACCTGGGCTGAGGGAGGAGGCGGTGCAACGGCGATCAGTGATAGATGGTGAATGGTATGCGCAGAAACCTGAAAGGCGTGGGAGTGCATTATGCTCTTGCAGTAGGAACGCCCATGCCCTCAGCTTTCCGTCGCGAAGGCGGATATTCACTTCAGAGGCCTTATTAGCGAATCCTCGACAGTTCCACTGCACCACCACCGATGATGATGCGCTATCCATGACGAGGCCGAAGAGCTTCCACGATGAGGGATGTCACCTGCTTCATCAGCGCTAATATCTTATCCACTGTCGGGGTAGTCACGGCTAACAGGTGGTCGGCACCTGATTGTGGGCCAATGCTTACCCTAGGTGATTCCTCTGATGACTGCTCCCGAGTTATGAGAATTCTTCGAGAGGATTGAGAACGACGCTGTTCCCGGCGCTGGGTGAGTTCGTCTAGTCGGCGGCGAGCCTCCGCGATTGCATTGTCTAAAGCTGTGTCTTCATCTGTGGTATCCACATGTGATGGATGCACTGCACGTTTTGGCGTACCATTTGATCCGGGAAGGTGAGCCGCTGGTGCATATGTACGCTGGCGAGGAGACGTATGGTGAACAGCAGGCTCAGATAAAGGAAGTTCAGGGAAGTCGTTGTCGTCACATGCGAGAGCTGCAAAGCGATTACTTGTAGGAACATCCATTTTTGCAGGCGACTTGTGAAAATTCTTCGCTTGCTTCTTCTTTGGACAAGCGGGGGAGCGAATGTCATGGTCCGGCGATTTGCACAGGGCACAATGAGCTGTTGGTTCATTCATGTCGGCCACAGCTGCTGGATTAGGGCAGGTATTTTGCATATGTCCTTTTTTGTGGCAGTGATAGCAAAAAATACGACGAGGTCGGAAGGGCTGTGGTTTGACGATCGCTCCGTAGTAGGTAAGGTTATTTGACTCAAGAGCAGCATTACAGTGTCTTAACTCTGCTTTACGCCATGGCGATCACGATCAACTCGTACCTGAATTAAGACATCTCCAACAGCAGGCGCAGGAAGAGGGTCATGACATCGTCTTCCAGTGGATACCGGGACACTCTTGCATTGTTGGAAACGACGCAGCTGACGCTGCAGCTCGAGAGGCTCACGGCAGTGCCAACATTGTCCACATACCGTTGACAAGAGCCGACGCAGCAAGACATCTGCGAATGCTTGGCCGAAGAGAGCTTTTAGCGTCATGGCCCTCTACTAGCAACTCCACATGCCGTCTGCACCGCCTAGACCCCTTACTCTGACTCAGTCCTCCATCCGACCTCTCCCGCTGCGATGCCACGCTGTTGTGTCGCCTGTGGCTGGGAGTGGCGTTCACAAATGCCTACTTCCACTTAATCGCAATGGCAGACTCTCCTGCGTGTGAGATGCGTGGGTGCACCGAAACTATAGAACACCTTCTTTGTAACTGCCCTCGGGTTCAGCGTGAGCGTGAACTCCTGGCTGCAACACTCCGCCGTTTAGATCCTCGGCCCCTTACTGAAGCCAAGATTCTGGGTCCTTGGAGTAAGCCTTCATCGCAGAGGACAGCTTTGAAGGCACTTTTAAAGTTCTTGAAAGACTCGGGACTGAGTGCAAGATTGTGAACAATCAGTGTGCGCCCTGTGTACCCTACAAGTAACGGCCAACGGGCACGTGGAAAAGTGATCATATCCCTTTGTTCTCTCCCTTTTCTATCTCTCCCTCCGTTCCCCTTCCCACGTGTAGGGTAGCATACCGGGCGCTGCCTAGTTAACCTCCCTGCCTTTCCGTCTTTCTCTCTCTTGACGGGAGCGCACGATGTATCAGAATTATTCAGTTTTCTGAATTCTGGCGCGTTCTAGTACACATTTACAGCATGCAAGGGATTAAGCAGATTCCATTATATACAGCCGTGGCATACAGAATTCCGCTTTACTGCAGGTGTGACTGCATCATGTAATAGCGTGGTTTGAAGCCAGCTGTTTGAGAAAACAATAGCATTTGTTGCAACCGAGCCGCCAGGAACATTTAAGTTCAAATATCACGATGTGTGAATGCTTACCTGATTTCGAAAAGCTGCGACTGTAAAATCACGTTAAACCGAAGTTCAAAGGACTGAGAAAAATGCCCAAATTATCTGAAGATCCGAATTAAGGCATGACCCTCCAATATCTGCAAAACTGGTTCGCGCCACTGTGAAATTACTTGGTGAAAACCTCCCACTGTCGGGAATGTTGACGCAAAACTGATTCAAAAATTGTAGGGGCCTCTGTAGCGCGCTTCACGTTGCGACGCACTGGCAGTGGAGATATTCTCACAAGCGGCGTCGTCGTGCGTGAAGAGGCTCCACTGCAGAAATTACGAACAGCGCGTGACGAGCACGCAATTACGGTGCACAGGAAGAACGGAAGACGTACGGGGACAGAAAGGAGGGAAAACGCTCCGGCGTCGGCGTGGACGCGTGTGTGGCGAGAAAATGAAGAGGCTGGTAACGGGCCATTCAGCGTTGGAAATTGTGCAAAAGTGTATTCGTCTGGTTTGCCGACGCGCCGCCTCATCGCCACCCCACAGTGTGGAACAAAACTAAGGAAAGGGAAACCGAAACTATGGGAAACGTTGGGAAGATACTCGGAGCAAGAATGTGCAGGTAATTTAGATCAAGGTGCGTCTGAAGTTAGAGGACGAAAAAACTTGTTCATGGATTCTTTTCATGCATAAGCACTTCTACCCGGTGCTTTGGCTTCCCAAAGACAGACACTTGCTGGGGTATGGTGTCGATGCTGGATACTTTCGTCAGCTCTCACAGCCGTGCTGGGGCAAAGAAGACGCATGCGAAGAAACGAGAAACAGCGGAAGTTGCGAGAAGTGAGTACGGTCATCCAAATTCCGCCCCCTGCACGTACTTTAGACGTCCACGGGCATCTCTTTGACTTAATATTTGACGTGACACACGACATTTGCACGATCGTTTGCTGTGCCTCTCATACCTTGGCACGGCCTCTCCTCGGGAGCCCATTTTAGTTTACCACTGTGAGTCCAGCTGCACCTGAATTAACGAGCGCCTGTCGCCATAGATTTATTGAGCACTCTCCGGGACAGCGTTGGCAGTCCGGATTCCCGAAATTAACAAGGCGGTCGAATTAACGAGGTGCCAATGCTATAGAGTCCATCTCTTCACTAGCGAAACCTTCAACCGCCACGGCTTTGTGGTGTGCAGAAAAGAAAGATATGGAACGTCTTCCACTCCAACATCGCACGCCACTTGGTGAAAGTGGCCGAATGGCCATGTAGGCAGAAAACAAGGCCGTATGACCCTCCCAGCAGACGAGCCGTACAGGGTGCGAATGCATCTGAGTGCTTGCGTTTCTGAAGGCACTGCATGCGTGCGATGGCGAAGCGAGAAGACATTCTCGTATTTCAGCATCATTCGCCGGGCTTGTTTCATCTCATTTCATAGGTATTCGCTCACCGGACTTGTTTTGATTGAGAAGCGCGAAGCCAACTTAGGCCAGCAAAGTGTGCACGTGGTCGTACTCAGTTACAGAAATTCGCACAGAGCGTCACTGCACCTTTCACCGCTAGCTAACCTTCTGGCTAATCGAAACACTGCTCTCGTCGTTCTCGAATATAAAAAAGTTATTTGCTGTTTTTCCTTTCAATGTGCACACCACACTGACCGACAAACTCAAACGACCGAACAGACTGACGTGATTCGAATATTATGAGGGAGAGATACAGAGAGGGGGGAAACGCAAGGATGTTAACCAGACATGTTTCCGGTTGGATACAATGTACTGCGGAATGGAATGAGCGGATTTAAGAGGGAAGAGAGAAGGAACGGAAAACACAGTCAAAATCTGTCAATCAAGGCAGTCTCTCGTGAAAAAAAAAAAACAGCGTCTTGTAAGCCTTGATGGCAGTGTGGACTGTTGTCGACAAATTTTGGTTCGATTGAATAGGACCAATAGACTTTACCTGGAATGATTGCCTTACTCCCAAAAAAAAGGACGATGCAGGATACAAAAACCAAGCGGCTGGTTGGGCTCATGTATTTTGTCAAGCTTACCGGCAAAAATAAAAAGTGCGTTAGAGTTCTTCGATCCAAGAAGTCTAAGCCTAAAGTGACCCCCTTCGCATCGCGTGAGACTGAACATTCGTCAGCAGCAGCAGCAGGAGTCGTTCGTGTCGAGAACGCTCGCTTCAGACAGTATGCTTTCTTGCAGAGCACGGCTGCTCGCGGACAGAGCCGACAGCACGGAGCGGCCACGGAACAGCTGCGACCGCTCAATCCGGAGCATGAAGCCCGCGCGCGCTCTCCCTCTGCGAGCGGCGTGGCGGCGCCGGCAGCACTCCTTAAAAACAGGTCTACGGCGCGGCGCCCAGGCCAGAAGAAGGACACGGACCGTACGATGCGCACCAACGCCACAGCTCAGCGCCGACACGGCTGCTCGCCTCCGCTCCGGGTACTGCTCCGCCTCGTCCCGATGCCCTCGGTGCTGCCGCTCCTGCTGCTCCTTGCGGCCACCGTGATGCTGCTGGGGGACACGGCTTCGGCGGACCCTTCCATCGGAGACGTCTTCCGTCAGATCAGGGAAAGAGCGGTTGCGACTGAGGAAATTGTGGCGCCCGCGCCCCCCAACAAGACCAGGAACGAGAGGATACTGGAGCAGTGGTCCAAGTTCGAGCTCAACTTGCAGGACCTGGTGGATAGCGTGATCAGAAAGGTGCTGCCCACAGTCATCCGCCGCAGCTCCGAACTGGAGGTGTCTCCGGACTGCCGCGACGCCCTGCTCAAAGTGGTCTTCGGCATACGTCAGCTCAAGAGATGGGCCTTCCAATGTGAGTCCGCTATTTTGAACTTAAGGATGCGTGCGCGCTGGAAGTTGCCGGGAATTGTTGGTAGATAACTTTTTACTTCTTGACGTAGAGGGTGTTTTTTCTTGCCCTCTTAGTTTATTCGCGGCGGTCAAAAGTGACCACTCGCCAGTTCATTACGCTGATGTTCAGGAGAAAAGCGCGTGCCGAGCATTTCGGCACTCGCTTAACTCGTGTGCTCAGCGTGATCTCCTCCGAGGGCCCAACACTGCGTCGTGGACTTCAGAAAATGCTGCAGCATCCAATGGGAGCAGCCCTTCCCTCTAGATAAACAACCCGGCAAGACCGAGACTTTAGCTCGTGCGGTGCGAACAATCATGGCTGCTGGTGTCGCCTCATCAACAGGCAAGCACCAGTCACAGGACCGCCTAGCTCAAGGCAACAGGACGCAGCCTGGTTCACTTTACGTGTTTCACTTCGATCGCACACTGAAACCGCGGGAGACGTGGGAAGGGTACTGCTAAAGTTATTATTAGAGAATTATAAACACAGCTTGCTTTCTTATTTTCTCTTGGACCAGAGCCCGACCAGTGACCGTGACGGCTGCGCACTTGGGACCGTAAGCGTAATTATGCGCATGCATTGTATAAGGTACCGATGAAGCGTTGAGCTAGTGACCAGAAAACACTGGTTGGTGCGGATTAAAGCGAAGCCCGTTTCGACAACTAGGTTGACTGCGAAATTACTTATTATGAAGAAAATCACTTTGAGACGCTGTCAGCAGCAGAACGTAGAGACATGGCAGCTTCTAGAAGATGTATACCTCACGAAGAGACGTCAAGGGTCTTTGCAGTCTAGAGCAATATATAGTTTGCCCATGCCATAATGGTTTATTCAGACAGGAATGCTGCACCACTGCATAGAGTTGCGATTCTGCTTTTTTTTTCATTGTTTTCTCTCAGAAGCCAAACGCATCCGTACGGTTCTAGTTACTGCTCGGCGGTGCGATGCACTGCCACGTTTCTGAACTGGTGTGAGAGGTCGCGCGTCTTCTCCCTGGACTAAAGCATTCAAAGGCTGTACCGCGGACTTCAATTAACGTTTATGAGAGGAAGTTATTAAAGTTAGAACTTATCAATAAAACCGCGAGGTCTAAAAGCAACTTGACGCTTATGGGAACAAACAGTGTAGATCAATATTTAAGTTGTGGATGCGATGTGGCCTAAGTCTAGACGCAGTTTTAATCCCCGGAATATATCATATACTTGACGGCCATTATTCGTGGAGTAAAGACACTTCTGTCATGGCAGTTGCCCGGCTTACCTGTCGTAAATGTCGCTTGTAAAGCACGAAGCCAGCCCTTGACTTCCGGTAAGATATCGGTACGGGTGCTCAAACTTCCGAAACTGCTCCTGGCTCTGGCCGTCTTCGCGATAAATCAACGGCGGTTTCCCATTTCTACGCGGTGTCCCTGTAAGCCGAGGTCGTCGCCATTACGCTCAGTTTTGTACGTTCAACGGCCCACGCGAAGGGTTTGCCATGCTGCCCGCAGTGACAAGACCGAAGCACACTGTTTTCACATCTGTGAGGGAATGCGTGCTGTAGTTCTGTGTTCGTTTTGCCTAAACTTGTTCCTTACAAAACTGAACGTCACCCTCTCATGAATTCTCGACATGAATTGGGAATAACAGGAAAGCTTACAAAAAGGCCAGCGCCGGATACTTCTGCGCAAAGTTAACATGAGGGAACACTCGGAATACTTACTGGCCTCTCCCTGCGCGCATTCGGAGTTGACCGCAGTCCGTGGACTCCAGAAGTGTGTTACTTTTACTTGGGCCATGTGATAGCATGGCCACGACGTTTCCGGATCCTTTTCCGGCACTCATTGAGCGTGAAAAAAAAAAATAAGTAGCGCGCAAGCTTTTAACGAAGTCGAGCCAGTATGCGACACACCGGCACCAAGCATACACATTCGGCAAAGCTCCTAGCACACTACCCTTCGACGTCATGTGCGCAAAACAGCGACAGCAATGCCTGCTTAGCGAGCCAACGTCGCGGGCCTCCGAGTGCGAAGGCCCAGCCTACAGGAGCGGCGCCGGGTGTGCACGCTGGTCTCCTTTATGCTGCCAGACTGCTCCGAATATCACATGCATTCCAGATCGCCTTTGAATATCTAAAGGGCCTGTACTGTGTGACCCGGCAAACACGGAGCTCAGTGTGTCGAACGCAATACCCGCCGCCAAGGAAGTAGGCAACTAGGCTCTGCGTCGAGGCACGCCTGTTGAAATCGCTTGGCGCGCACTGCGATGGTATATCGCGCGGCGAAGAAGGAGCCGACGGCGCCGCGTCGCGGGGTCGCGAACCGATATATTTGCGCATTAGCGCCGCCTTTCAGCGGGCCTTAAAATCGTGCGCCTGGGCGTGACACGGTTTGCTATGGAAAATGTATTCACTTCGGGCTTAGCGAAACGAGCTGGGAGCGTTGCTCACGTTGGGCTGCAAGTATGTATTAGATATCCTCCTTCTTTTTCCTTTCCCCTTTGTTTTTTTTTTTTACTGAGGCCCTTCGCTGATATTACCGAAGGATAAAAAAAAATGGTACGCCTCGGAAAATTTCTTCATTCCGAGCCATAACTCGCGAGAATAAGGCTCGATCGTCTCCAAGTTAAACGGCTTCGAGGCGCCCGCCACTCGCGCGTCTGCACAATCGTGCAAAGTTTGCGGAACTGTTCTCGGTGGATAACGGGGCGCGTAACGGAGCCACAAAACCCCCGTTGTCGTTAGCAGCGCGGGCGTGCTCTGGCGCTCAATGGGAGCGATTCGATTCGGCCCGATTGCGAAAGAGGTGGGTGCTGCAGAGGCTGCGCTGGTGGCGGTGGAAGGCGAACACCGCTAGACTGCGCTGGACCAGGCGAGGCCGGTGAGGTCCAGCTCGGTAGCAAAGTGCGCTAATGCTCGTGTATGACCGGTACGAAAGCCGAGGAATCCAGAATAATGAGCGGGCAGAGAAACTAGAGGGGATTGTTCTCAAGTGAGGCGTTATGCAGACAACGCAGCAAGGTCTGGGGAGTGTTGGGGTAGCCACAGAAGGGTGCTCCGGAGAGTTCTAAGTGTGACAACGAAAGTATGGAGCGACGTTGGAGCGGGTTGCATGCACTTCCCGTTCAGCCTTATCTTTAAGCCATGACAGTAAAGAAATGAAGCAGTTTAGACGTGGAAAACCGTCAAAGTCTAGGAAGCAACAAGTTTTCGGCGTCCTCCTCGCGTTTTGATTGTGTCGCCTCTTAAGTTAATGTGCGTGCCAGCTATTCACAGCTATCTATCTGTAACTGATTCTGACACCGGCTTGTTTCGGCTTCTTTTAAACCTTTATCCGCCAAGCCGTACGTGTATGTGTGCGTTTATATATATATATATATATATATATATATATATATATATATATATATATATATATATATATATATATATATATATATATATATATATATATATATATATATATATATGTATATATATATATGTATATATATATATATATATATATATATATATATATATATATATATATATATATATATATATATATATATATATATATATATATATATATATATATATATATATATATATATATATGAAGTGAGGGGCTCGTTTGACAAATAATGGCATTAAGGAAGCCAACAGTCACCGAAACCAAGGTGCAAGGGGAATGTTTCTAATTTTTTTAATTTGTAATGACAATCGATTGGTTTAAGAAAATTACTTATAAAGCAGCAGGAAAAACAACTATGCCGCCGGTGGGAATATATATATATATATATATATATATATATATATATATATATATATATATATATATATATATATATATATATATATATATATATATATATATATATATATATATATATATATATATATATATATATATATATATATATATATATATATATATATGGTAGGGCGCGCGGGGTAAAAGGAGACAAAAATTTGCAAACTCATACTGTTTTTACTCTTTTATTTCAAAACCCGAAAACGTTGTACAGGAGCCTTCCTTGGCATCTTAGCCAGCAAAACTAAGAAAGCTTGCAACATCACAACTATGAATAGTCAGTAATTATAAAAAAGTCCCATTTGTCTCGTTTTGCCCCGACCCACGGGGCAAAACGGGACATAACGTGGGACACAACGAGACATTTTGTCAAAGCCAAACAAAATCAGTTCTTGCACTCACACCACTTGAAGTACAATCCATGCGGACCTGTGCACTCTTCGGGAGCCCACTCGTGACACATCGTGCATTGGATCCACACAGAACAAGGCGCTGTGTTGCTCCATAATTCTTGGCGCACGAAGCACTCCCAGTCACATTTGTTGCTTGTTAATCGCTTCGTAGAACGTTTTCCTTTGAGCGCGATATCCTGCTATTGAACACATAGCCACCAAAAGCCCTTTCGTTCGATATCCCGCTTCGTTTTCTTGAGGCCATACCTGACTCCTTGGGAGGTTTTCCTGCCACTAGCTTCGCCTTGTAAGGCGATGAGGTCAAAACGGTGCTTGTCTCCGACTTTCCTCTTTTTGCTTTTTCTATAGCAGGCAGAGGAGAAAGAACTTGAAAGGTCGTGTCACTGTGAGCGGGCTCTTCATTGTCTTCGGTTGAAGTAGACAGGGAGCAGTTAGCGCGGGATCCTTGGCGTTGACCGCAAGTCTGATGTCCCGCTGTGCTTGCCAAAGGCGCTTCATCGACCGCAGGATCATCCAGCGGCGCACGAGAAAACGGCCAAACACCGCACTTCCGCAATCAATTGGTTATGTTACTGGTGTTTCCCGATCGTTCAAAGGCTTTGCTTACCAGCTCACCTACATTATCCATCGTGATGCGACTCCCAATGTTGCTCAGCACTCCCGGCATGCTTTGTTGTAGGCAGCTTTGGAGGCTTTGCAAAAGCTTACGTCATTACGTCAAGTGGCTGTAGCTTGTGTGTTTGATACAAGCTGCTTCTTGCAAAGCGCGTATGAACAGTCGTTCTGCTCGCCGTTGAAGGGCATCCTTAGTCACAGAGAAGGCTTTCGGTGCAGCGCGAATAGAATGTTTTCGCTGGCGCACACTTTGTAGAGCCTTCTTGATATTGAAGGAAGGAAGGAAGGCCCCAGACGTTGCTGGCACATACCCACTACGGGGGAGTGGCCAAGACACAGGCGGTCAATTGCTGGATACAGGAAAGTTTTGACGGCAGCAAGAGTGGTAATAGTATGTAGGCTGATAGATTGGAAGACGGAAGGACAGGGGTCCTGTTAACTTGGAGATCGAGGACGGGACAATGGCTTAACGTGCATAAAAGTATACAGTGCCTGTAGTGTTTCAATGTCGTACTGACTGAGAGCGGGAAAAAGGAATTATAATGGGAGTCGCTGCGTTTCTTGAAGAAAATTTTGCACAGCAGAGCGCAAACTCCTGTCGCTTCGTCCAAGCAAAGAAGCGCCAATCGAAAGAACAACCGCGGAGGACACAGGCAAGCCCAGTTGATGAAATGGAATTTGCAAAAGACGCTTCCTCAAATGAGAGAAGCGGCGGCAGCACAGCAGGAAGTGATCTATTGTCTCAGGTTCGGCACAAAAAGGGCACAATGGGGCAGCCAGTTCAGTTCAGTTCCTGTAATCTTAGTAACAGAGTCGAGTGCTCCACGCTGTCGCATGCTTTACTGACATCCAAGGTGACAAGCGCCGCAAACTGTTTTCTATTGCGAGCTAATTTGATACGACTCTCTAAATCAGTATGAGCACACCAAATTGAACAGCCCGGCCTGAAACCAATTTGACACTGATTCAAGAGACCATTTTCAGAAATGAAAGACATGACACGGCTTACATCTTGACATATTACATATGGCTTACATATTGACCTCGAAACATGCAGCCCTCGTCGTCTTTTGTTTGTTCGTGCGGGCCATTCTAGAAAACTAGAGGAAAAAATCCTATCTAAACATTGCACTTTGCGCGAGCAGAGACTGCAATTGCTTGCTCCGAGCGACGAACTGTCGCGTCTTGCCCCTTCCATAGGCTCCTACTCAATCAATTATATAGTTATGAAGATTACCACATAGGGACCTGTAATTGTTCCCACAGCTAGCCAAGGAGATGCAGCAACAACACAAATACGTACCTTGTCGCAGTAGCTCACGGCTACGCTGCTGCACAGGTCCAAATAAACGGGACGTCAGAATTTCGCACCATTTTGGTGGGACAGCCACTCCACGAAAGTCGCTCCAGAATTTTTCCGGAAGTGGGCAACGCAAGATTTCCGGTGTTTTTAACATACATTTAGTAGACACGCACCTAATGGTGGTTTAAGAAGCCTGCTTTATCTAAAAGATTTTACGCTAGATGTCGCTAGACGAGACTGGTCTCGTTTTGCCCCATGTCTCATTTTACCCCGCCCTACCTATATGAGATAGAGCTCAGCTAAAGCATGCAAGTATGGCCTTCACTGGGCGCACAATACGCCGCCGAGCGCTAGAATCGCTGACGTGAAACCGGAAACGTTTCAAATCTGATCTTGCTCGACAAGCATGCGTCTTGTTGCTGATGCAACACCGAGCGACATCGATTCGTGTTTTTCTCCTTCATTTCTCGCTCCATTCGTGCGGGAACCGTTGTCTTTATCGAATATCCATGCGTAGGAATTCAAAGGGGCGCTTACGAAACAAGGACCAAAGGCCACTCATACCTGAGCAAGATTCACTAGAGCGGACGCGCTATGTCAACATTTCAGCAGCCGGAGCCTAGCAGTATAAAAACATCCAAACTTTCCTTGCAGGTGGTTAGCTTTTTTTAGTTTTTGTTTTCGCGCACGAAAGAAAAGTACTAAATCGATACACGTCCGTGCTTTGCTTTCGCAGTTATAATTCAATGTGCGGCAACCTAGAAAAAATAACACATGCAGCCGTAGTAAATGGGGCTCCAGGTCCCGTTTTCCTTCTACAGAGCGCTGCAAGCAGGTTTCAAGATAAAAAAAAAAACGGAAATATTCAGGAATGAAAGGATTTTCCTTCCGGTGGGCGATGCTCGTGGTAGCGTTCAGAGATGAATCAAAGCTATATCTACGAGAGAAGCGAAATTGTCCTTCAGCCCAGTGCAGATTACAGCAGATGCCTTTCATATGTTGCGCAAAACTAGGCTGAGAACGTCAGGATAAGCCATGGATGAATCTCTACGCGGAAATCTATAGGAAAATCTTCGTGCAATTTATCATTACATACTGACTTCTTTAACTTTCCGCCGGGACCAGCACTAAGTGCCGCGAAGCGGCACAAGAAAGTGGTTAGGGCAAAATGCCCAGACCTGCTCAGTATGAAAAATTTGCAACTGCTGCCGCTGCTTCACTAATTTTGTCTACCCTGTGCGTTGCACTGCCACAGGAATAATGTATAGTAAAAAAAACTAAGCCGCCTTCGTGTGGTGGTCTGCTCCGAATGACGTCATGCCCAGTTGGTCTGCAGATGTGCACATTACCGCCATTTTGTTTTGCGTCGCTTAGTGGGAGCACTTCCTAACAGAACGCAATGGGACCAGTAAAGGGAGTCCGTAATACAATGGAAGGTTGCGGGAGGGTACATTACTGTGAAACTTGTAAATTACTTTCATTTTAAAAATCTATAGTCTGTATTCGGCGCATCAGTATCGCTCTGCGCCTCATATTGACATTTACTATTTGTTAAGAAGACGTTTACTAAGGAGATGCCCAAACAAAACGAAATCTCAGGATTCATCCATACCCCAGTAAAGAGCAGTCCTTTTCTATTTCATAAACAGCTTCAGCACATGGTTCAGTCTTCCTGTGAGCTGCGCTAAAAAGAAACTTATGAACTAATAAGCAGGTTTCCCCATGCTCATGGGCTCCCAACGATCCCTACCGCACGTTTTACTGAAGCCAGCATGCGAGAGCATTCTGCAGATAAATTAATAACATTCATTCATTCATTCATTCATTCATTCATTCATTCATTCATTCATTCATTCATTCATTCATTCATTCATTCATTCATTCATTCATTCATGTAATTGTGGTCACATGAGACTGTCAATACATCACTTTAACCTGCTCTGAAAATGTCTTACCATGCATCATAAGTAAAGCACGATTTGTTATTTGACGTACATAAATTAAAACAGCAACCTTTTTTTTCATCATGTTCGCTATGTCCGGTACGTGCTTAATGTTTCCCAGTAAGTGCGTCACTGACCACCGTCCCTATACCTCCTACGTCCGTTCTGCCAAGTTGCTCCCCTCCTTTTCGACATCCGAGGCTGACGGCGTTGCTCCCTGTGATCAGCACATTTTGTGTCTTATCTACTGGCTGCTTTATTTATGCCCGGCCAACGTGTAGACGCTCCTGCCTCTCCACAATCAACGCGCCCTTCTTTATTCATGAGCGAAGCGAGCGCGAAAGAAATGCGGGGCCGCCGCCAAGCTCCTTGTTTGATAATAAACGCCAGTAATACGCGTGGAGCGACGGACACGGGTTAAGAATTAAATTAAGTCTTTCGGCCACATTGACGGGCCGTGGAAATTTGGACGTTTTATGCCGCATTCCTTTTTTGATGCCACACACTTAACCGGGTTTAACTGGTTCAGGCTGACAAGCCGAGCGCGCAGAAAGCGTCATGAAGAGACGGTAAATAATGCCAGGTGCGCGTAACATTATGCACGACATTCAATAACAGCCAAAAAAAAAGTGCGAAGAAGGCAACAATGCCAAAAAGAGTGCAGAATGTTGGATTGTCTTTAAATAGTTTGCGAGAGTTTACGTAGAAATGTCGATTTAAGCGCAACAAACTGCTACTGCGACATTGATGGCGCTGCCAAAAATAGCGCCGGGATGGAAGTTCTCACTACTTGACCAAAAAGTGGTCGCATTTAGTTCAAATAAGAGAGAACGTTAAGGTGCACAAAACAACGAAACGACAGCCGTTTGTATCAGGGGTGTTTGCGTTACTTATGACTGAACGGTCTTGTTATTTTTCTTCTTGCAATCTCCGCGTGTGTGACCTCGAGCTTGAAAATCTTCAAGCCCACGGTTCTCATAAGCGTGAGGAGAGTAATGCTGCAATTATGAATTCTATTACTGCATAGTCCACTTGACAACGCTCGGTACAGTTGTTAGTATTCGTAAACAAATAACTGAGGGAACTAGAAGGCGTCGACTAGCCCTGTCACGGCAGACAATATGAAGAGCCGCAACTACAGAACTTACCCACGTGCTGAAAGGGCTGCATTAATTGATATCAAATGCACGAGTAAAAAAGTCCCGCGTGAGGTCCTCAAGCTCAAAAGGTAATAAATCTTTTTTTTCTTCATTCTTTTCCATACAATGAAGGCTTATCCTTCGCATTTCCGATGTCACTGCAGGGAAAAAAAGAAAAATTCGCGTCGGCGATGCAGGTACACCCGGAATGCTTGCAACAAGCTGAAAAAGTAAAGCAGCTCGAAAAAAAAAGTAAAAATAAGCGTGTTCGCTTTTGGGGAAGAGCGAAAATCTCCGCATTCTCTCTCGCGTGCGCAAAAAGCAATTTTCTCTCGCACGTGCTTCTTTCGATGACGCCGAGCGAGGAATGGTCCTTCGCGCCGCGGGCATAAGCCTTCCGGCGATGCGCGAGATGAATGCACGCGCAGTACTCGCGACTCGTCGTCCGTCAAGGCCCCGTGCCGGAACCCTCGCTTCGGAACCTTCGCTTGGGAACCGTTACGGAAGCTGACGTCGGTGATGAGCTATGGTCTTTGTGAGCGCACATTCTAGCCTCTTCCGGTGCGTGGGGACGACGCGTTTTTTAGCGCGTTTTTACAGCGACGGTTTGAGTCGCGCCGATGTCCGCATCGAGCGCATCTGCGAGAGGAGGCGCGCGAGTGAGACGGCCACTTCAGTGTGTTTTCCCCCGCTCTCCAAAGTGGGGCTCACTAGTGCGGGTTTCCATTCGGGATTAACAAGACTAAGAGTTCCGCAGCAGTAGCATAGGAACCTGGCAGCTTAGGTCCTGCTCGGGCTTGCTGCGTGTTTTGGGCGGTGTTTAGTGGTGCGTGCGGCACGTGGAGAGAAAGATGCCACATACGGTATAATACTACAATAAAAAATACTATCGTCGCTAACATCATTTACAGTTACTCCAAGCCATATGGGCATGGTGTGGCCATATTGCTGAGCCGACGGGCCTTTCGATGAGATGCGCTAACGTTAAGGTCCAGTTGGCTTGGAGGGTATGAACAGACACTTCGAAAAGGGTACGATAGATTAAACCGCAAAACAGCGCTAGAGGCGTTGGTCGTTTACAGATACGAGAAAAATATGAAGGAAGCAGCTGGGCTGGCACGCTCTTAGTGGTTCTAAAGACTGGGAGATACAAAGAGAGGTTGTAGTGGTGTGGGAATGAGGAGCCTGGAAATATCCCAGAACGTTCAGAGCGAAGTTCGTCGCTCTGTTAGCTTCTGCTCATGAGGCCGATGCTCCGCCACGTATTTCGGAAAGGCGCGGGCACTGACGCGGATATGAAAACGCAGCTACGAAGTGCCGCTTTGCTGAATCGAAAGAGGAGGCTAGCCCGCCTTAGCCAGCGGCTTGAGCAAAGAAGCGTGGGCGGGTTAAGCGTGCTGTACACTGTAGCTTGAGGTCTTTCTCCGCTTTGTACTTTACCCCATTTATCCTCTCCACAACGGAGGGTACAGCTGCATTTGACGCGAAACTCAGCTGGCCTATATGCACAGCTGCCTTCCCACCCACTTCCTTCCTCTAGCACTTTAATACTTGGGAGCACAAAATACCGAAATTTCAAGTCTCAATACTAGTAAATCGATCGCTTCTCAAATGCTGCTGCAGTGCAATCCGTGCATTTTGAAGCTTCAGGAGACCCATGGGCGTGCAGTCACGGAAAAAAGATAGTGAAAAACGGTTAGCTGAAGTTACACGCGAAGCTTGGCTTGGTGTAAAACTGGAAAGCCTATTTGACAAATCGAGCAAGTACAATGAATGTATATATCGTAAGGGCCTACCCTTTGAAATGGGTTAGTGCTGGTTGGCTGCAGTAAAGTATTAGCCGCGTGGTGAATTTTACCGTACAGAGCTGGATGGGACACCACATTAGACGGCATAAAGTCACCCTTTTATGCTCATTTATGTTGAAGAACTCTGGCTGGTCGATCGACTGCGATTCAAATCTGAATGGAGACAACATGTTGCCTTGCTTGGGAGGGGCGTCGTGGTAAACGAAAGTAGCTATGTCGTTTTAGATACAAGTGGCCGCTGTGGCTTGTCAGAGTACTCAGAAGAGCGCAACAGCAACGATCAGCAGACCTGACCAAGTGAGCGCACCAGTCGCATTCTCGTGTATCGTGTGCCGGCATGAGCTCAAGTGCGCACAGTTCAAAATCGAGGAGCGGCTAACATCGAGAAGCGGTACGTGACGCTGGGGCGTTGACAGACATCGTGAACACCGGGGACTCGAAAATTCCTCTTCGTTGAGAAAGTGCGCACACAGCTCTAAAACGATATTGAAGGATGTCTGCCAGCGATGCCAACGCCACCGTCTCGGCATGGGCATCGTAGTCATCGGCAACGTCACGCGCAGGCGTGATGAATATTGCAGATCGCCATTTTCGTTCCTGGTAAGATGGATGCACAAGCAGATCATCTCCGCTGACCCACTTGCATTTCATGTGACTGAACCGATAGTGCCGGTGGCATTCACAAGACGCAGCTGGAGGCGTCGCGTGCCATGAGCTACCTAGTTTTTGTACGCTTATTGAGCATTGCCACCAGTGCACAGAAATCCCAGATTCACTGAACCTTGAGAGAGAAAGCGGGCTCCACTAAGGACAGAAAAATCCACGCACGGCCCGCCTTGTTATTTGTAAGCGGACTAAATGCCGCATGACTGAGCATCTGGCTATCAAGCCGTGCACAGAACCATTCACAGAATCGTTTCAGTGCATCGTATACCGCTTGGTCCGCAGGCACTCGACATAGACTCAGTGCAATCATAAAGCTTCGCGGTCTGGTGCCAAAGGCAACCAGAGCACCGCACCTGACTGCAAAAAAAGAAAAAGAGTGGGTGTATTGCTAATGTGATTGAAATACCCTTAAGTGGCAGCTGCTCTGGCTGCTAGCTCACCCTTCGGATTTTTTCTTTTATTCCTTTGCGCACCGCTATGAGAGAAGTGGGATAGAAATTAGGATTCTCTGGGTCCGCGCGGTCATTCGTCCCCGTCCAGCGCGTCCATTTGTCGCGGTACAATCTGGCCGTGCATCTCAAAGTTGACAACAGCTCTGCGCGGTAAACCCATTCTTCGTGGGGCCATTTGGGTGGAAGAGAAACGCCGACGCGGGAAGACTAAGCGCTCGCGGGGTGGAGGAGAAACAAGCACAAGAGTCGTCGCGGTTCTTCCGCATTCTCGCGCCCTGTCGGTGACATCATTTGGATGACGAATGGCGGCCACGGAATGGTGATTTTGTTCGCATGAATTTCCGAACCTCGGGGCCTCCCGCCTCCATAAATTTTTGATTTCCTCCGCGACGCCTTCCCTTGCCACACCCCGTCCATTTGTTTTGATTGCACCCATTGCTTCGCATTTCTCATTTTACGACGTCGAGCTGGTGCTCGGGGTTTCTAAAAGGGGACCAGAATGGTCACCCGCAGCAGGCTCAAGGGTGTTTTCGGACGTGGAAATAAAGCAAAAACAAGAAGCCTGTACTTCTGACATTTAAGAAGACAGGAATAATGCTTGAGCAATGAATCCGCCTTGGGGCATATAAAAACGAAGCAGCAGCGACAGTGGCAAATTCAAACGAGAACACATATCCCATCGTTCGCACAAGAGTTGGGTTGGAAAGTGCGCAATCAAAGCATTGACCTATGAACTAATCAGTTTGGTGCTGCGTTCTGGAAAAGAAGTAATCCTAATAAATATGATATGCCCTACGCTCTGTCTGTTTCACCTTAGCATGATCGGCTTTAAATTAGAAAAATAAAGGGTAATATGTAGCATGTGAGGTTTGACGTCCCGAAGATTCACGTGGGCTATAATGTAATCCGTTGCGAAGGGCTACGGACTGATTTGGACCGTTTAAGGTTATTTGACGTGCACTGACACCTCACAGCATATGGGCAATTCTGCGCTTCGCTTCGATGAATACGCGGCCGCCACCGCCGGGATTCGATGTCGAGACCTTGGGCCCAGCAGACAAACACCGTAACCACAAAGCAACCGCGGCAGATCGGAGAAAAATAAACGGGAATGATAGAGTTCAAATAAGCTATTAAAAAATCTCTCTCATCGGCAGACCCTCAGCCACTGAGTAGCAGTTGAGCTTCGTTTGCGTGAAAAAAAAAAAGGCAAAGATTTGTCTCAGTCTCTTAGTTTCTTAGAATCTGTTTGTTTATTTTTATTTTACCGGCCATGGGAGGATCAAAATATGGATCACGCATCGAGAAGAGGCGCGTTTTGTGGCTGAGCTCAGTGCAGTGTGGGGTCAGCCCAATTTGCCTGGCCGCTAGAAAATGTGGCACCGTCGGTGGAAAGGCAAACAGTTCCTTTCAAACACATAACAACAGTTGTAATAGTATCATGTCTTTGCCTCCCAGCAACGCTTCAACGGTACTTGCTCTCCCTACTCTTCTTTCTTCTACTGGATTAAAAAAAATACAAACTGCCAAAGGACCACAATGCCGCGCTCGAGTCGAGCACGGCTTCACCCGGTCATGTTGCTGACGCTCGTGAGGCAACGCAGTACCCAAGGACCTCTGCCGCCACTCAGTGCCGCAACACCTAAACGTCGAGAGAGACGGGGGCATGCCAGCAACCGAACGCAAATGAAGTGCGCATCTGTAATTAAGCTTCGGGGGCGGGTCGATTCCAATGCCGGTGTACGACGCAACCAAGCGGTGGCAGCCACAAAAACAAAGCCCCTTCCTTTGCATCCTGCTGCTCGGAGCGTCACACTCGGTCGAGCGTCCCATTCAGCGCAGCGGCAACAGCGAGCCCCGCGCCGGCCGCACGCGCGCCTCACGACACGGTCCAGTGGCTGGCCTGGGCACACACACACATGGACTCGCGCGCCACGAGACTTGGTCCTTCCCTTCGCCGTCGCGTTCAAACTCCTCGCGCTTTGCACCAGCGCTCTTGTCGTCCGGCAGGCCTTCGAGTGGACGGGACTCTCGGCCCCGCGACGTGTGCTGGCTGCCTCGAGCGCCCGCTTCCGACCGTACCCCTCCTCTCGGAGGCCCCCCTTCACTTCCGGAGGCGCCCGGAAGTGCGCCCTTGTTCCCGTTTGGCGCCCCCCTCCCTCCTTTCCTCCCCTTTCCCTTATCTTTCACTGGCTGGGCCACAGCGTCGATTCTTAAGGCGGCCAAGACGACGAGGGCAACCAGAAAGCGCACGAGGAAGGCTTTCCGCAGATGCGCACCACTTTCTCGGAGTCCTGCCCCTTTCGCGCGCTTTTATCTTTTTTCCTCTTTTCCTCTCTCCCCTTGTCCCGCCGTTACACTGGAGAGGCAGCGCTGTGGCCGGCTACCAAGTACGCGGACACGAGGCAGGACGCGATCCACTCGCAACGTCCATTACCGCATTGTCTGGCCGAGGAGCCCCGCGGGCACACGGGCACTTCTTGGCGCGCGGCGCTCATTATGCGTCCCACATTCCTTCCTGTATCGACCACTCCAGTTCCCGGGGTCTGTTTCTTTTTCCCCCTTTTCAGCCCGCTTTCTGAGGCACTTTGCTGCCCCATTGTTTTTTCGACGTTCCACCGGCGGCCCTCGAGTCGTCCGGCCGCCGTAATTGTTGTCAAACAAATTCGCCCGGCCGCGGAAGTCGCCTTAATCGAAAGCGCTCACGTGCATGCCGCCGGCGCGTCTGCTGCGCACGCGACTGCGAAGGGGCAGACGGAATGGCGTGACCGGCAACGAGGAAATAGCACTGATAGTGCGCGCGGCGATCGAAGAGCGGCTCGAGTCACCAGCCGCGTCCGGTCGGGCTGGCCTCCGCTCCGTGTACCGGCGAGAAGACAGACGCCGCTCGTGTTCCGCGCAGCGTCGCACGCTACTCTGCCACGGACGTAGGGGCGTCTCTGCACGCACTTGACGCGTTACCGATTCCGTTACCGCCCACTCCTGTACCGGAGCGTAAACGCCGCTACGAAGGCTCCCTTCGGCGCAAACGATGTGATCACTGCTCTGTACTGTTGAAGCATTAGCTATGCTATGGCGTGCATAAAACGGTTGCACTATTGGATTTTCCCGTAGGTTTGCTGCCACATCTGCGACGATTTGCAGCCGCTAGGCTTTCAGTGGATGCGTAAATTGCATAACTGTACCCTTATTGGCATTTATAGTCCCAAATTTTCAAACATTTTAATAAAGAACTTGGTACCCGCAATTTTTGTGGAAGCAAGCTGCGCCATACATTATCGATGAAGCTGAGTTGAGGGCTGCGGGTGAAGCCTGACCACTTGGGATTTTGAAGTGGCCGCTATAGCCGTTTTGATAGAGAGCGCGAACTGTGAGCGTTGGTCTGTCCATTCCCAATTCTCCGAATTTTCCGCGTTGTTGATGCACACAGCCGTTTATGCGTTTCGCCACTCTCCGCTTAAAGGCCGGTTACGAATCAACGGCGTTCTCCTGAGTAGGGGAACGCTATAGACAATAATAATTTCGCATAAAATCAGACGGAGAAAGGGGGCGGGGCTCTAAATGTGGTCCCGCTTGTTCGGTGATTACAGCAGTCGTGACTCCACAATGCCAAGTCTTCCAGTTTTTAAATGGAGTTAATCCGAACAAACGGTCGCATTGCTTGATGCATTGTTTGGGAAGAAACATTTAACGGGAACGCAGCGTTGAGTGCGAAGACACCTGTTTGGTACGATGGCAGTCTTGTGGAGCAGTGAGGAGGGTTTCGTGGCGGCACAGTTACGGGACAGACAGACCGCAGCTGGAGCTGATCACCCAACCCGTTGGCTGGCGTCTTGCATTCAGCATGGGCCTTAGCGTGTCAGGTAGCACTGTCTTTCAACTTGAAGCTGCTGGTAGAGAGACTTCAACTTCCCTAATTTTGCACTTTGCTGCCGCCAGTTTTACGTGCACTGCACATTAAGGCTAGCGCGGTTGTGCTAGCCGCACCATCAGTTCTTCTTTCCTGCGAAATATTAGGCTCCTATATGCCACCAACTACGCAAACGTTCCCGGAGTGCCTCATCATTGTTTAAAATATGACCGTTCCTATAGCCTGCGCATACTCGAGCGCTCTGCATACACTCTGAGTTGAGTGACGAAGTACATATATGGCGCCCTTAGGACACGTTTCAAGCAAGACACTGAAAACATCTGTTTCTTGCTGTCCATCATCGTCTTTATCATTGGGGGGGGGGGGGGGGGGGTTGTGTGCTGTCAGCGTGGTGTGAGCTTCAGCAAATGTCTCCTTGATAGACTCGAAGAGTCGGCCTGTCAATGGTAGGCTGTGAATTAAGAACCCGCTCATCACAAACCTCTTTCGAACTCTGTCTCATGGAACTAGGTGGCGAAAGTTGGCCTTCTGAGTTAATGCTGGAAGTTCCCGGGCCTTGATTCTCTTCTATGAGAGGAGCTGCGCGCTTTTTGTGAAGTGTCCGACACCTGCATCGCTGTGAGTTTACTATCAACTGAAGGTGCGCAACGAGGCAACCGCGATCGTCGTTGACAACACGTGGGGAGCAGTGTGCTAGTAATCAATATAACAGGCCCGCGAATGCGCATGCGAGAAGGGCCAAACGCAATTTATGCGTACGGTAATGGCAATAGACGGGTATGACTTCAATACGACCAAGACATAGGATTAAAGGACGCAAACTAGTGCAGCTGCCTCCTAGTATATTTTCTACAAGTCGTTTCCACGAACGAAATTAGTCACTTATATGTTTCACAGCTTGCACATCCTTCGCGTTTGGGGTATTTACTGTTGAATGGGAAGGACGGACCGGACAGATTTCCAGAAATTGAGTGATCAGACAAGTTAAATGCTGCACGTGCCACGTTATGTCAACTTAACACAGACAGACAGACAGACAGACAGACAGACAGACAGACAGACAGACAGACAGACAGACAGACAGACAGACAGACAGACAGACAGACAGACAGACAGACAGACAGACAGACAGACAGACAGACAGACAGACAGACAGACAGACAGACAGACAGACAGACAGACAGACAGACAGACAGACAGACAGACAGACAGACAGACAGACAGACAGACAGACAGACAGACAGACAGACAGACAGACAGACAGACAGACAGACAGACAGACAGACAGACAGACAGACAGACAGACAGACAGACAGACAGACAGACAGACAGACAGACAGACAGACAGACAGACAGACAGACAGACAGACAGACAGACAGACAGACAGACAGACAGACAGACAGACAGACAGACAGACAGACAGACAGACAGACAGACAGACAGACAGACAGACAGACAGACAGACAGACAGACAGACAGACAGACAGACAGACAGACAGACAGACAGACAGACAGACAGACAGACAGACAGACAGACAGACACGCTCGCAGAAATGCGTGATTCCCGTGCCTACATGAATATGAGCTATTCAGTGCTTTTACTGAGGACTGTACTGCTGACTGTGTTGTAGCCTGCTCAGGACACACTGGCTCCACATGGCGCTGCAGCGCATGCTCTTGCGACGTTGATGGCTTCGAGTCTGCTGCTATCGTCGAACGATTTCGAGGTTGACCGCTCGCACAATCCGTTTAAACCATTACTCCCCACTTAGAGCCCAGCCTTAGCATGTGCAGCCTAATTCCTAGAAAGGGACTAGCCGTTTAGCGTTCTCTACCTTTCGAAGCTGGAAATTTAAAGCTCTTATCCGCGGAACTTTAAAACAATAACACAGTGACATAAGTGCAGGTTGTGTCCATTGTCCCTTCCGGCAGTGGATTCAGGGCTTGGTTGCGTCTGTACGGCTTAGTAGGTTAACTACGGAGCCCGCTTCGTGTTCCCACTCTTATCCTTATTTTTTTCTTAGTCAATGCCGGCAGGGACCTGCGAAGATTATCTGGCAGCCGGAACTCTCCATATACCACTCGGGTACTAATGACCACAGGTGCCGGACAAGACATAAGTGCCCGGAAAAGGAAAAAGGAAAAAATACCACAAAAAATACTGGAATATGGCCCTTTCCGGATGGTGGCGGTAGGTAGTTAGTGGCTGGGGAGGGGGAGTCACTCGGGAGCGGCCAAAACTCCGCACTGCGGTCCGACCTCGTTCTGCGCTGTCTGCCGCGAAGGTGAGCGGGCTTGCGCTTTTGTCTTGGCGGGCACGCAGCCCCGCGGAAAGGCCGGCCACTGACCCACGACGTCGGTGCCACGGCGCGGCCCCCGATCGACGGTCACTGCGAAGGCGACGGCCGCTGAAGGACTGGCTGTAGGATTGACCAAACGCTTCGCTGAACCACGCGGTATGTCGGAGAGAGGGGAAAAGGGGTATAATGTTCGTGGCACAAGGTCTGTGAGATCCTGAAACAAAAGAAAACCAGCTGCCGCTCGTTTACTGTCACGTGGTACCATTTTTCTTGATCCGCTGTTGTGGCGCGCTCACCGGTCGCTAAACGTATACTTCGCTCGCGGACATCAGGAGCACGGAACTGTCGATGTGCCTGTTTGGTTTGGTTTGATTTATGGGATTTAACGTACCAAACATATGTAGGCCATGTTAGACGCCGTAGTGAACAGGCCCGGATAATTTCGGCCACCCGGGGCTCTGTAACGCACACTGACATCGCGCAGCACACGGGCATGTAGCATTTCTCTTTCTTCCAAATGCAACCGCTGCGGCCAGGATCGAACCCGCGTCTTCATGGTCAAAAGCCGAGCACGATAACCACGGAGCCACGGAGCCACCACGGCGACTTCGACGTGCTTATGATTTGCTAGAGCTGTGACTGGAGTCTATCTCCAGTTCTGTGGCGTAATCTCTTCACGCACTTACGGATCCATACTTTCAAAATTTGAGTTCAACTTTCTGCTGGCGTGAAAACAAGAATATCGGCTTACTACAGACTACGCGCCAAGGATTGATGGCCCTACCTGTGCTGCTCATTTACGCTTTTTTTTTCGGCTAATAGCAAATTCATGAAGATAGACTGCACGATCCAGTCTCCTCCGGTCGCTCCTGCTCATTTCCTGTATCATCTGGTCAGCCTGAAGCCACGCAGGTCAAGACCGGACATGATTATTTCATTATTCAAGTTTCTGCTAACCGTAGCGGGATATTAACTTGGCGCAGTGGTTGTATTTCAATCAGCTGGTAGGCGGCGCGGTGCGAACCGCATTCTCATAAAGAATGTGCAGACTACGGAGTGAAGTAGTTATACAGAGCGTCGTTCCCATAAAAGCTCGAGGAGAAAGTGAGAACGCGGAGCCAACTAGGCATCACAGGGGCGATGGGCGTCAGCAATCATTGCGTTATTGTAGCCACTTGCCATAGATAAAAAAACAAGAAAGTAGGAAAAGGCATAGGCACAGGCGCTGTTCAAATTCGTATTTGCTGAGGATATGTTATCTGAAACCGCTGTGGTGTGCCCCAAAATGAATGAGAGCCAGTGCGCTTCAACCCTTTATAGACTTTACACGTCCGGGAACGAATCATCATCATCATCATCATCATCATCATCATCATCATCATCATCATCATCATCATTCATAATCATCAGCCTGACTACGCTCACTGCAGGGAAAAGGCCTCTCCCATGTATCTCCAATTGACTCCGTCCAGTGCCAGCTGCGCTCACTGTATTCCCGCAAACCAGACCTGTAAGTCAAAGGATCGTATCACAAGATCAATGGACCGTGGATTCAGGCTTTCTAACGATTTCATCTCAAGTATCATCACAAGGTAGTGCAAGCTGAGCTCACTACCCCGTCAGTCGAAGCTGGGCCGAAGTCATAACGCTGAACCTGCTGTGAAAACTGATGTTTAAGAAGAGAAGGTAGAGGCATCATGAGATGCAGTCCAGTCGCGGTTTGTGGCAGGACTATTAGTGAGGAAGTTGGGATGACGCAAGCATCAGAAATAAAACCGGTGAGAGAGGCATTTCTGGCTGCAGAAAAAGGAGATAATTGTTCATTCTTAATACTAGGAAAACCTTCGCCTCAGCTGAAAAAAAAAATAATTTCCAGACAAACAATGCTTGCTACCCTGCCCATTGTTGCTAACTCTGAAAAGGTGGTGACTCGCATTATGAATGCTCAGTTTAGCGCTGAAAAAGTATCGACGTTGAACATAAGAACCAACTGCATGCTTAGCTTTGTCATAACTCTCGATCCTGCTTCCGCCCCAGAGCCCCCAATCAAACGAATCGCTAATGTCATACATGTACTGCTATCCTTTTCCAACTTTCAGTGTGGGTTGGACGGCGCTTTATCAGTCAACGTTATGCGTACATATAAAAGAATTATGCAGGTCGACGAGCGTAAAACGTGTTACTCTAGAGACACATCTCCACAAGCACATACCATGCATTTAATGCTGCTGGTATGTCATTAGAGCCTTACGCGAGGATAGGCTCCCACATTAATGATCGGCGAAGAGCATTAAAAAATTACCTGTCATATAAGTAGTGAAATGAGACTGGAAAAAGAGAGCCCGAAAGTAGCTACTCACCAGCTGCCTTATAAAAGTGGCAAGTGAGCGCAGTTCTCAATAAATAACTATGCAGCCTCGTAGTGCTAGATGATTTACTGATGGCGGCTAATGAGTTTCACGTGAAGTGGCTGCAGGAGCTTAAAGCTTACAAGCAGCACGGTTCTCTACCGAGTTCGTTCTAAACTACTCGCAGAGCTGTACGTGCTTCAAGCTCTTGCCTAAAATATTCTTCTTTTTGCTTTATAAATAATTTATTACCACACCCTTCAGATGCATACAATAAGCGTAAGAACAACAAAAACAGCAACAAAAAGAACGGCTGACACGCCGGCATCCCGGAGCTCATGCTACGAGTTACGATATTTTAGCTCTAGCGGAAATTACTTCGCGTTCTGGGATGTCCCCGAACGACACACGACAGCGTTAAATAAAACAGCTTTCTAGCCGTCTGTGCGCCTCATCAGCGTGGCAGACCAGGAAATGAACGCCATCAATTTGCGAGATTATGTAGAGGCTGTTTACTGCTGGTGGAGCTGAGGGAGTTGTACGCCTCACCTTCTGTCTCGCGACACGACGGGGCCGTTGGCCACCGGCTAGTGTAACATTGTGGCAAAATGTGGACCGCTTACAGACTTTATACCCATCGCTGATCTCCAGCTTAGATATATGCATTCGAAAATATGCCTGAGGTCAGAGTGCGTTGTGCAATCTTTCAGGAACGCTCGCAAGCTTGCCCGCATCACTACATAGACTTCAGCGCAACATCTGTACCTCATAAAAGTCGCATTGAGTTCGAATTGAGAATTTATTGATTTCGTGCTAAGGTTACAAAAACTCAATAGAAAATCAAACTTTATTGAATTCAGTCATTAAAATGTCAAAACGTTCTCTAATGTTATGAGCCAACAGGAAGTCAAGCGTTCAATGAGGATTTTGGTCGGGGCTAGTTGCTTCATTGGTTCAAGAAGAAGACACGTGCCCGTCCTGTCTTCTTGTGTGTCTTCTTCCTGTGTCCGCGTTCCATAGCGCTGTGGTAATTCTGCCGAGGAAGTGAAGTGAATATACTATCAGCTGAAATTCAATTAACTTGCACTTTGAAGTGACTAGTAGTCAAGCGAATATCAAATGCGTGTCGTTAAATAATTAAGTTGCCTACAGCTGGAATGTTCAATGTTTCAGCACAAATTGCACATACGTTGTTTGTTTCATGACTGTGCGCGTAAGTAATTATTGTCTTAGCGTTAATGAGAGATTTTTCAGAAAGGGTAGAAAAATGACAATACGGATAGTTTAGCATATGATTTCTGAGCGAAAAAAATATCGGTAGTATAACGGTTTGGGGCTAATCTAGAAGGCCACAGATCTGAATAATAGCAGTATAGGCTCGATCGGTTGTATTGAAGATGTACAATACATGTGTACTATCACCATCAAAATATTACGGGACACATGTCGGAAAAAAATTTATTGCAGCCCTATCTCAGGACCCAGTCGCGTGGTATTGTTGCCAGCGGATAGAGCATGCTTGTGCCCACATAAATTGACACATTTCAGGCGACTGGATTACGTGACTGCGCCGAAATAATTTTTTTTTCAGCACACTCGCGTCCCGTAAACTTTTGATCGCGATTGTGCTTGAGAGTGCTTTAAGAGGGGAATATTCAGTAGAATATTGAGCACGTGCAGCGTTCAACTTTTTAACATGTAATTTAATCCCATCTAAAGATTAATAGAATCTTAATAGCGTGTAGTCTGTTCGGTGAATAAACTTCGAATTGAAAATCAACACACAGTTTCAGGTGAGTGGTCGGAAGTCAGGGTTTCAACTCGGTGTGCATTTTGTAACTTCAACTGAGCATAAAAGTCTTCAAATAATTATTGATTCCCATAAATATCGATTTTGTAATGACAATAGCCTTCTAATATAAGCTCAGTAGTCATTTTCGCAGACAATGGCGCATTTTTAAGCACGGGACAGGTCGGCAGCAACGTTCAATCTTACGATACGTTCTTCTTGACACCGCTGCGAGACTGCTGGCCGACGTGTCCTACAAAAAGCACTGAAGCACTAGCGCACATATAAATTAATTTTGGCTGCCCGACCTTTCTTAAAAGTACGCCATTACGTTGCGTGAGCAATCTTAATTTCCGTTTTCCCCCGCCACCTACGGTAAGGAGTGTTCTGTTATGTATCCCTGGCTTTGGAGAGCCTTTTGAAGAGATAACAACGGGGAAGCAGAGAAGGAGGCAAAAAAAAATAAAAATAAAAAAATACTGCGCTCCGAAGTTGTGGGTCCATGACGGGAAACTATGGTTGAAGGTATGGGTTGTGAATGGTTAGTATTGAGCGCAGGTCATAAAATGTTACGCAGGAATCGCAAGGGCGGAGGCTGGCTGCAGACACAACTGAAATTTTCGCTGCGCAAAATGCCTAGTATATCGGCATGTACTTGAGGTGCATATACTGCTCTAGCACAGCCTGCGGGACGGGCGCACATCTGGTACAGACATGTCCTCAAGAGAAATATACACGAAACCCCAACTTTCGCTCCGAACTGAGGACAGCCAGGGGAAACCGTTTCCCAATTGAAAGGTACAGTTAGTACTTGTACTTACACGTCAATGGCATCGACGCCGTGGATGCCCAAGTGCCCGGAGCTTAGTATTTAAAGTCGACCTTAATCTCCTTCCTCAGTTATACAAATATGTTAGATGTGTTGGTCGTGTAAGAGCGACCCAAGTTTCTCTACGACTTCGCACTTTTGCAATGTCTTTCCGTTGAAGAAAAAGATAGTCAAATGCTCCCACTGGAAGTATTTCTGTCATACGTAGCCTGGGAATCTGTATGTACAAGTTGTTACACGAAGTAGATCATGCTGTTGCATAACAATTCAAAATGCCGCCGGGTACCCACCGGTGATACAATGGGTACAAGCTTTCCCCTGGTCTGGTGCTCGGCTTATTTAGGGTGAAATGGTTGGGAAATGGGTCTTTCACCCCACCTTGAAAAAAAGAAAAATACCTTGTGTCATGGCGCTCTTTGGCCATAGATGCCCTTGCGCCATAAAAATCCATAATCATCATCATCATCATAACAATTCAACCGGCATAAAATAAGCACAAAAGGAGGAGGCTCGAGGGTCATCGCTGGTTGAAGATATCACTATCGATTTTTAATCTTAACGGGTTACTCTGATGATTTCAAACGCCGCTTATTTGCTTCGGGAAAACAGAATTCACAGATTTTAGACTACAGTCGATGCTCTTCTCCTGGCGTTTAGGCACATTTTTTTCCCTAAAAAAAGAAAAACCCGTTCAGAATGCTATTTGCCCTCTCTTCGTTATAATAATAATAATAATTGGTTTTTTGGGAAAGGAAATGGCGCAGTATCTGTCTCATATATCGTTGGACACCTGAACCGCGCCGTAAGGGAAGGGATAAAGGAGGGAGTGAAAGAAGAAAGGAAGAAGGAGGTGCCGTAGTGGAGGGCTCCGGAATAATTTCGACCACCTGGGGATCTTTAGCGTGCACTGATATCGCACAGCACACGGGCGCCTTAGCGTTTTTCCTCCATAAAAACGCAGCCGCCGCGGTCGGGTTCGAACCCGGGAACTCCGGATCAGTAGTCGAGCGCCCTAACCACTGAGCCACCGCGGCGGGTACCGGAGGTCTTGGGCTTGGGCGAGTATGAGTAAGACTTCGTCGCGATCGTATTTTGTAGATCGTAAACGGAAATAGTAGCTTGACAAAATGCCGGCTTTTTGACTAAACCAGAGCACTAAAAACAGTGCGAACTAAATGACAATCCCTTGATTACAGTGTCAAACGCTGTAGTTTACGCGAACGCAGATTTATAAATATAGTTTTTTTTCCTTTTGCTTTTTAAAAATACATCTCTGAAATAAAAAAAGAGAGAACTCTTGATATCAGCGAAATTTTAGGAAACAGCCTAAGCTCTGGGAGGAGTCACCCACAGCTTCGACGTTGCGCTGTTGTAGCCGCGCACGCTATAACCCTGTCATTAGGCTGCATTGTTTTGACGAGGTTCCGAGCCGTTCTCGGCGCACGTGTGAGCTACGTTTCATTTCTCTGTGCACATCATACGAAACACCGCAGAAGGAAGCGCTGGCAAACGCCGCGTTCCTCGGGAACCTTTACTCTACTCATGATCGCCATGGCCTTCAATCTGGCCTCGACTCGGTAAAAGCGTGGTGCTCTACCAGGCTCATGCAGCTCAACTTTTCGAAAACAAAATTTGTCTTTTTATTAACCGAATGTCCCTAGTTCAAACAGTGTACTGCTTAAACAATACGCCAATTTAGTTAATAACCCCGTATAAGTACCCCGGACTTCACCGTCATTGAGACCTAACGTGGAACCACCATATTATGTTTATTCGTGTCCCCGCTAATTGGTCATTAGGTCTCTTAAAACATAATTCAAAACATGCTCCCCCTCAACTCCGGACACGTGCTTACACTACTCTATTTTGACCTGAAATTGAATATGCTTGAGATATTTGGGAGCCTCATGAAGCATACCTAATAGATAACGTCGTATCATTGCAGAACCGACGAGTTCGTTTTATTTACTCTGATAATTCACGTCATACTAGCATCACAGCCTTGAGGAAACATGCAGGTCTTCAGGGGTTATGTCTCCTGCATTAAGTTGCACGATTATCACTTTTTCATAGGCTATGTCATCACCCAGCACTTCATAAGAACATTTCGTCTGCCTTTTACCATCTTCAACTGGCACGAGCATCCCTTTAAAGTTAAGCATTCGTCACGTCGTGCGTTTAACTACACGCATTGATTCATACCACGCACATTAACTGATTGGAACGCTCTGCCTTCACGTGTCGCAACTGCCACTCATCCTGACAAGCTTAACACTCTGATGCCTACCATAATTACTGTTTAATTTCCTTGCTTACGTTGCTATGATATCGATGCATTGTGCTCTATTTGCATCGTATTTCAATAAATTATGTTTCTTGCTGTTTCATTTGAATGGTGTCGTTTGTGGTAACTTGTATCAGGTGGTATTAATTTTTTGACTGTAAACGACAATACCCTCAGTCGTGAGGGCCTTTCGGGGTATTTTGTCTGAATAAGCAAAATAAAAGGTCAATAGAAAATCAGCAGCTGTGCCGAATTCGCGCTCAGTGAGCTCTTCATCCCGCTGGACTCAATTATGCTGACACGACCAACAAACGAAGCGCGACGAGCCCCGGGAGCTATGGGACGTCGACATGCAGCGCGACAGAGGCACTCCGCGACGCGTTGGGTGCCTGCGCGCGTCCTTCAGGTGCTCTGTAGCATGCCTCAGAACCGGCTCTGTTACAGGTTACGTTACGGTGCCCCAGAGGTAACGAAACTGCGCTTCTCAGTATACGGTTGACGAAGGCAACGCAGCGACAGTTTGGGCCTTGCGTACTACGCAACAAAGCGGAAGTGAATGTTTTTTGCCCTGGCGGTGGCGCTTGGTTCGATTACTCGCCCCAGACGGACGACAACGTGCAGCAACGCGTGCAACGCGTTCCTATTCCACAAAGCGCGTAAAGTACAACTACTGCGTTTCAGTGCACGGCCCGCGTAGTCTGGGCTTTTGTGCGGGGAGCTCGTTCCGCCGCGCGCGGCACAGCACCTTTGACGACGCCGTGGAAGCGTCAGGAGCCCTGGCCACTCTTCACAGCGCTTTACACTCGCTGCATGCACCCCGCTGGCGCCGTGCCGCTCGTTTTTTTCGGAGCGGGCTTCGGACACGCTGCACGAGCGGCGCAGAGGAACCCGCCCTTTACAGGGGACGGCGCTCAATGGTGTCCGCCGTCCGTCGCTCTCACTACTCGCCTCTTTCAATTTTGTCTTCGCCGTTCTGTATCGCTCCGATGGGCGCCAGCGATAAGGCCAGAGACAAAGCATGCGCAGGAAGGAAGGAAGGAACCTTGCCTGCCGACTCCCGAAGAGGGCACTTCCCCGGAATCTGTGCGTGTATACACGGCGCCGATAAGCGTAAGACGTCGAAGGCCGGCACCGTTGTTCCAACTGTCACTCTTCCCTGCGCCTTCCAGAAAGAGAGAGAGAGAGATGAAAGAGCGCTTGTTATTTCGCACCTCTGCGCGGCGACTGTGGGCGAGCGAAGATGAGAGCGATATTACGGCATGCGCGGGAAAGAAGGGAAGGAGAAAGGAGAGCAGGAGAACAAAAGAGGCCCCGAGATGAAATTGCAGACCGTTTTCATAATGACAGTTGGCCGAAAGGGGGCTCCTTCCGCGTTTACTTCCAAGCGCCGTGCTCGCTTCGAATTTATTCTCTCTCTCTCCCTCTTTCTTTTTAATTTCTTTCGATCCGTGAAAACTCCGGGGCTCGCTTTGATTCAGGGCCGAGATTCAAGCTCGCCCAGTTGCAATACTTAAGGCCCGCATCCGTATATGTGGGTCTCTTCCCCTTTCGGCGTTAACGATTAGCTTTGCTCTCTTTTTCTACCTGTTCGCTTCTTTTTCCGCCCTCTTCGCTTTATTCGTTATCTCTTTTTCAATTCGTTCTTCCTCTGAGCTACTCCAGCACCCGCGGAAGCGGGCACCGGTGCTGTAGAGCGGCCTTCGCCGTGAGAAGAAAACACTGTTTCCGGATAAACCGCGACTCGGTGTTCCTGCCGCCCTCAATCCTTTGGTAGCCTACTTTTTTAAACTAGCGAACAGAGTAAGTAGAACCACTAAAAACCATCACCGCTTAACCAGCGCAAGGAGATCTGGAAAGTGCATGAGGTACTTGATCTAATAGTATTTTCTATCGGTGCAATGTGTGACCAGACGCGATATTCGGAGGTCGTGGGTTCGGATCCCGCCTGCAGCATGGTTGCTTTTTTCTGCTGCTTTATAAGCAATTTTCTCTAAGCGACAGATTAATCGAATTATTATTCCCCATTCATCAGCTCTACAAATAATTAAAAAAATAGAAACATTCCCCATATGCACCTTTCGGTGACTGTTGGCTTCCTTCACACACACACACACACACACACACACACACACACACACACACACACACACACACACACACACACACACACACACACACACACACACACACACACACACACACACACACACACACACACACACACACACATATATATATATATATATATATATAGCAGACAAGGCAAATGAAATGAGGGGCTCGTTTGACAAACGTATTAAGGAAGCCAACAGTCACCGAAACCAAGGTGCATAGGGGAATGTTTGTAATTTTTTAAAATTTGTAGTGTCAATCAATTGGTTTAAAGAAAATTACTTATAAAGCAGCAGATAAAACAACCATGCCGCCGGTGGGATCCGAACCGACGACCTCCGAATATCGGTAGAGCACCGGACGCGATATATATATATATATATATATATATATATATATATATATATATATATATATATATATATATATATATATATATATATATATATATATATATATATATATATATATATATATATATATATATATATATATACTTATGAACGGAGCCAACAGTCAGCGAAACCAAGGTGCATAGGGGAACGTTATTTTTTTCTTTTAAATGCGTTGTGCTTATGAGTGGGATAATATTACTTAGATTAACAAATCGCTTAAATAAAATTACTTATAAAGCAGCAGAAAAAAACAACCATGCCGCCGGTGGGATCCGAACCCACGACCTCCGAATATCGCGTCCGGTGCTCTTACCAACTGAGCTACGGCGACGGCTGTCCAATGCCTTCATAAGTTTGTTAAACGGGCCCCTCATTCATATATATATATATATATATATATATATATATATATATATATATATATATATATATATATATATATATATATATATATATATATATATCATAAGGTGCAGAACTGCATAGACTATCACTTAATAAATGCACTGTTACCATTTACCTCTCTGTTTTTTTACGTAAATATTATATAATTCCCGATCCATTACCCTGTTTAAGAAGGAGGTACCAGCACAGTAACGCGATTTTTTTTTAGGCTCTCTTCCTTCGCTGTGACAGCAGCGTTTATTTATTTCGCCACTTCCTCTTTCTTCTTCTTTCTCTTAATCGTGAATTCATTCTTGTCATTTCTTCCTTTACTCCGCTTTTTTTCCTCCCTTCTTTCGTTTCTTGCGACCTTCTTCTCGATATTTTTTTTTTATTTTTTGGATGTACCAAATAGTTGAAGCCGAATATTTGCTTCTTGGTCAGTCCTAATCAAGCGCCGTTTTTCCCACATTGCTCGGGTTTCCAAACTTGCTTTTGTGGAACGCATGAAAGGCATTCATTGGCTCCAATAGGCCAGAGAATGTTTTTATAAGGCTTGGCAGGCGCTGAACAACATTTCTCTCCCTTTTAAATGCAGCAACAGCTTTCTTTTCCATCGCGCGATCACCTTTATTTGACGGACACTAGTTGCTTGTGAGATATCTATTCTCAAAGCCATATGTAGGGCCTGGACTTGCACAGGTTTGCTGCGCATGTGAAAGATTAGAACACCCGACAAAGGGAGCTTAGGCAGCCGGCAATAACATGCGACTAAAGCAGTCCAGTTGAGGGTCCGTAGGGAAAAAAAGGCTATAAGGCAGCTGAGTGAAGCTCGCATTTGTCGCCAAACCTAGTAGGTGCTTTCCCTTGGCTTATTCCACTTGCGCTTAAATCCCCTTGCCGCTACATCAACGTCAAACCTCGGCAAACCGCCCAAGTTCCAACAGATTTTACTTTTGAGTATATTGGGACATCTCTTCAGATAGGCTGACGCTGAGTTCGACTATAAAGTCTTCTCTCTCTTTCTCAACAGCGAAATCAGTGATAAGTGGATGAATCCAAAATATCCGCTTTTATTTGCGAACAGATTCATGGTGTTCAACAAAGAACACCAATCTCCGGTGTTACGATGAAAGATTGTTCAACGCTACGGACGGGAGTAATTACATTTCAAAGCGGCCTTTGTATTCACCAAATCAATAAAAATTTCCATTCCTATCTATATAGCCTTTTTTTTTCTCATTCGTACAAGGAGTAACGTAATGACCGGTTCCAAATCTTCGCTGTGGAGGTTGTCAGTTTTCATGCGGAACTTTTCTACGAGCTTCTTTTTCTGCCCCACTCAAAAACAATCCCTTAGGCAACGATCGCCACGCCTGCGGACTCGATTTGACGATGGGGGGGGGGGGGTTCGCGTTAGCGAGGCTGTCGCCAATCCACTGATTTGCTAGAATAGGCGCGGAATCCTCAGTTCTTTTTTTTTAATTCACGACACCACACAGCGCCGTCGACAATTTACACACTGCGGAACGAGGCGACGCATGAAAACAGTGGCTAAATGCGGAGCTTCCAGACTTTTTTCTGACGCTAGGTGATTCCAACGTGCGACCAAAAACCTCCCAATTTTTGTTAGTACTTGACTTTCGAAGGCGCCAGGCGGTAAGGGGGCGCTGTCGCCTCAGGGTTTGTTGTCTCATGCCACAAGACTGACGTCTACATGGAAGGGTGGGATGTTGAGGCAGTAGTGCACCAGCCGTCTACGAAAACGTTGGCCGGGGCACGCACCCAAAGACCCTAAATCACGTCGATGAGATATGAGGGAGTGGAGGCGTTCGCTCAGATCCCCGTTTAAAGAAGCCTTTTTTTTTTTTCGCCTTCTTGCGCTATTCGCCTCAGCGTCTTCCCCTTCTATCTTTATTCCGGAATATTTTCTTTTTTCCTCTCTCTCTCTGACGGTTTACTTCTTGCGGTTGGGCGCGCGTCTGCCGCCAGTCTGGAGCAGATATGGCGGACGGCTGCTGCTGCTTGCTCGCTCGCACGCACGCGCCGGCGTCATCTCCCTTCACACGGCTGCGTGCGTGTGCTGTGCACGGTCATGCGTCTACAAGCAAGACTACCCCGCTGACGAGTGCGCGGGCGGGTTTGCCTACTTGTGCGCGCTTTGGTGCGATTTGGGGTGTTTTCTTTTATTCTTGTCTATCTCTACCCCTTCCTCCCTTTCCACTGCTTTTTTTATTAATGTCTTCCCTCTCCTTGGCTGGGAATGCGCAGCCGCACGTTTCTGCTAGGAGCGTGGCGCGCGAGCGGGTACGGCCACCGGGGGACCTCGCGTAGGAAATGGGACGCGCTGTACGCACGCTGGGTCCTCCTTGCGTGCGCGTTCTCGTTAATTGAGAGGAAAAGGAACGGGCGCTGGGCGAAAACGCGATAACGGAGGCGCGCCTCTGTGTGCGCGCGTGTATGCCTGCCTGCCTGTACACGTCAGAAAATGAGGATCTCGTAACTACACGGTACACGATTCAAGGATACCTTCCAAAAGAATCGATAACATTGAACCATCCTCGCTCATATGAATATCTTTGTCCAGCTGTAAAATCTTTTAGACGAACACTGTCTGCGGCATTCAGCTCGACGCCTTATCCGGATGGATAGTTTCTGAAATAATCAGACCGATGCCAATTTGTTTCACGGTCTGCATTGAGGTGCTCTTGGCAAAGATCAGGGCACCTTCAGGCGTTGGGAATCGCTGTCTCAGCAGCTTTTTTTACAGAGCGCACCTGCCCGCTCTGTACATTAGGGCGCGATAACCATCTCACACCACTTAGTGGAGGCCCATTTGCAAGTCCACGAGCAGCCTCTCTTGCGCTTATTTGCACTTAGAAATTCATAGCTTCTAACAGTTTTCCAAGCAAGCTTTAACATGGCATACGTTGAAATCATTGTTTGCCTCTTTCATTCATAGCTTCACCTGCCAGAGAAATGTTATTATGCAGCTGAACTGTTGTCAAGCACCGGAAATTTTTTTTTGCAGCATTAGAGTTTAAGTGTGTTGCTGTTGTTACTATTAACTTGTGTAATGCATTTAACGTTAGGCGGGTGGTCACTTTCACGGCATCTGCGTTTCAGGAAACAATGCCTTCTTGGCCCCCGCCGCGGTGGCTCAGTGGTTAGGGCGCTCGACAACTGATCCGGAGTTCCCGGGTTCGAACCCGACCGCGGCGGCTGCGTTTTTATGGAGGAAAAACGCTAAGGCGCCCGTGTGCTGTGCGATGTCAGTGCACGTTAAAGATCCCCAGGTGGTCGAAATTATTCCGCAGCCCTCCACTACGGACCTATTTGTTCCTCTCTTCTTTCACTCCCTCCTTTATCCCTTCCCTTACGGCGCGGTTCAGGTGCCCAACGATATATGAGACAGATACTGCGCCATTTCCTTTCCACCAAAAACCAATTATTATTATGCCTTCTTGGCAGCGTGGTCCGAACACACTCTAGTGCTGCCAAAGACACCCGCGTGCTGCGCGATGTCAATGCACGTTAAATATACCCAGGTGGTCGAAATTATTCCGGAGCCCTCACTACGGTACCTCTTTCTTCCTTTCTTCTATCAGTCCCTCCTTTAACCCTTCCCGTACGGCGCGGTTAAGGTGTCCGCCGAGATGTGAGGCAGATACTGCGCCATTTCCTTTCCCCAACAACCAATTTTCATTTCATTTCATTACAACGGATTTGGCTGCCACCTCGCGCTTAGCGTCTACTGTTTTTTTTTTTTTTGCAGCTGCTGGTAATAAAAGGCAGCTGTGCAGTTCTGTAGTCCGCGGTTTTCTCCAGCAATCCTGGTCACGCGCATCCCTTGAGGAATAGTGAAGTCTTCGACGAAAGTGGTCTGGTCAGGCATGATACTGAGCAAGTTGAAGGTCACTTCAACTTGTTCAATCCCTTGATGAAGAGGAAGTTGCCGGCATTCCTTGCTTAAACAGACAACCAGGAAGCAAGCATGCAGATAGTCATACAAACATACATACATACGTACGTACAGCTTGCGTCAGAAGTATACAGCCCAAGGGTTCTGCTTATGAGCTGTTTAGCGGGGCTCCGTAGCACATCTAGCAGTACAATGCTTGGTAGGATTAAGGACGCGAAGCCATTCCTCTCTGGAGCGGTCACGGTCGCTGAGGATGCATAACCAGGCATACAGCAGGCCTCAAAAGCAAACCCCTTGGGCCGTGTACTTTTGACGGGAGTGTACATACATACATACATACATACATACATACATACATACATACATACATACATACATACATACATACATACATACATACATACATACATACATACATACATACATACATACATACATACATACATACATACATACATACATACATACATACATACATACATACATACATACATACATACATACAGATGTGCAGACAGAGAGGCAGAGAGACGACAGACAGACGGATGGACGGACGGACGAACACACAGACAAGAATACGAACGTATGCTCATTTTATTACATATATCATTAATGATTTTAGAGTAATTCTTAAGGCTGTTTGCTTTTTCTACTGCATATCCTTGAGTGTTACATAATGCATGAACCAGCTTGTGTTTTTCACGTTTTGTTCACCGAATCACACTTAATGTCAGTTATTCTTTATGCTCCTCGAAACTGCTACCTGTATGATTTTTAGCCACACTGGTATTTTAGAGAGGTCCCCCCCCCCCCCCCCCCCCCCCCCCGTCCCTGACATTGGTACTTCCTTCTGCTATGGATATTACGTAACCGTTACTTTTCTGACATGCAGTAAATGGAAGTTAGTTGAAAAGGTACAAATGGTACATATAATACACGAGCACGTAAATAAATGTAAGCAAATAAATGAATAAGTAAGCGCAAGCCACCGGGCGGGCTGGCCGCGGGCGCGTAGCGAAGAAACGCTGCGTTTTGCGGTCAGCAGGCGCACAGAGTGTGCTAGCCGGC
>NC_135497.1:345520750-345535750 GCF_052857255.1 Amblyomma americanum
CATTGGCGCAGCATAAATGAATGGAAGTGTACGGCTAGTGGTATGCCATCCCATGTTGTAGCCCGCAGCAGTCGGTTACGAGGCGAGCTCGGTACACATTGAACGATGCGTTAATGGAGCTGCTCAAGTTTCTGTCTATTAGCAATCTTATTTGAGGTTTCTTTCTCGTTTCGTTTTTCTCCCATCAGTCCTTCAATGACGATGCACGTATGAAACTAGTTCAGGACTTTAGTGCGGCCAATATCCGCGGCTCGTTAATATTGGTAGGGTTACGAGACCTGCTCTCGGAATTGGCTCGAGAACGACATGACTAAAGCAGCAACTTGATGGTTAATAACATCTGATACGATGTAGTCGAGGGTTCGTCGGCATACCGTCTGGTCAGGAATCATGGCTTGATGAGGTTCACTGGTCACTGACCAAAGCCCGGGACGTCCAGCTGGTTGCTCATTGTGAACAAGGGAGCCGTAGCGCTCCCGAAACGTCATTTTTTGTTGACCTTGGTCAGTGACCAGTGAACCTCATCAAATCTGATACGATATTCAGGTTCAACAGCCAGCATACAATATATGTCGATGCACAGGAAGGAAGCAGCAACGTGGTCAGTCAATTTATTTGTGCTTTTTTTCACGAAGTCAGGTCGCATAAGAGTGTGTAATTCTGCCACTTAGGATATTTTTTTTTTGGTACGTTGAGGTAACATCATAATAAAAGAGCGAAAAATGCGGAATTTAGGATAGAAGATGGCCTCAACACACCAGAAGACGTGTTGTGTCGCTTTCGTTCCCAAATATCGTATTTTACTGTGCGGTTTCAATCACAATGCTCACCAGTCACAAGATAGCTGAACTCGCTATTTAAAATCAGCCTAAATGTCGTAGAGATCATGTCATGTGCAGACGACTCCTCATTGGGGTGGTCTATACCAGCCGGAAGAGCTGAACTCTGTACGCAGTTTTTCCGGTTGGGCAGCAAATACATTGTTCGTTTAATTTTATTCTTCTTTTTCCTTCTTCTGTTGCCAACGGCATTTACACACGCTCAGTTCACATGCCAACTTTCTCAAAAACGCGCTGTCGCATATAGTCGCGACTGCCGAGAACAGCAACGGCGTAGTGGTCAGGGTGAGCCGGGAAGTTTCTTCCGGGGTGAGGTTGCGCTGCTGCGTAAACTCCGGCTTTGTTATGCGCGGAACAATAGCGGGAAGCTGCCAAGTGTGGATGACACGATGTGTTATTCCACCGCAACGGTTCTTTCAAGCATCCACGGGGGAAGCGGAACACCTCTCGCCTCTTCCTTTCGCGCCGAGAGTAGCGAAGAAAGCGTCACGATGAGGTTACGAGAACAAGTAGAAGAAAGCAGCGGGCGCTCCATGGAAGGAAAGGCGCCAAGAACGACAGGTCATGGAGATGCAAGAAGGACAGGCGCACGCAGCCAAATGAAGCAGGATATTATCGTCTGTGTAGGGTGTTAATTAACCTCCCTTACCTACGCAGGAGAATAATAAGAAGGAAGCTGAAAAAGAGAGAGAGAGAGAGAGAGAGAGAGAGAGAGAGAGAGAGAGAGAGAGAGAGAGAGAGAGAGAGAGAGAGAGAGAGAGAGAGAGAGAGAGAGAGAGAGAGGAGGTCCGTGGGGAAGAATACAAAAAAAATCGCGGTTTCCGGAAACGTACAAAAGAGTGCCGGCGACGTCGCGGGAATGAGCGAACTAGTCGCGGACTAGTTTTCCGGCGCCGTGAGCGCGGCGCTGCTTTCGGTTCGTCGCGCTTTGCTTGTGTGTTCCCCTCTTGCACCTTTTTTCTTCACTGCTCGCGCCGTCATTCGAGCTCGCGTTGTCGAGGGGATCACGTAACAGCGGCCGGCACGCGAGACTGGAACAAGCAAATCGCATCAGGAAGGCGATGTAAGAAGGGGGCGCAGCTAAACAGCCGAAGAAACGAAAGGAAGGGGGCTCAGCTAAACTAGGTGACTCGTGCCTATAAAAAGTGCCCCATCGGGTTAGAGGCGCGGCAGGGGAAGGGAGGCTATTTGGCCCTCACCCCTCCCTTCTTTTTGTTTGCATATTCTGCTTCGTCCTCGCTTCCCCCTCTCCCTCGGCCTGACCACCTTATGGAACATGCAAAGCGAAGCGACAGGTGCAGAAGGGCCATAAGAGAACGGCAGCGAGACTAGCGGGCGAGGCGAATAACTACGCAACAAAGACAAGCCTAATGACTAAACAGCTGCCAAACAAAACTCCATGGAGACATTCAGCCGCATGCAAGAGAACAGAGGCGCGAACGTTGCGGTCCGCGTCGCCTGCAGCGCTGCCTCGGGCTCGCTCGCTAAGATGGAGACGCACTTCCGGCAACGCGTTTATCTTATTTCCCGCCGTTGTTCTGCTCGCATAGAAGCGCCCGTCGTTAGCTGCCGTTTATTCTTTCGTTCCAACAGGCGCGCATTCGACGCTAGAGCCTATTTTAGGGTCTTATGGCCGATCCTTGGTGGCCGCAAACGCGCATTCGGCTCATTGTCGCGAATGATCCTTTCCGACGCACGCATTCACTCGCCGCTGAATACGGCCGCTCGACACTGTATGAGGTGTGTGGTGTGAGCTGCAAGCCGCCGGGGTGGTTCGGCGGCCAAGGCATTTGGCCGACGAGACGGCTGTGCGAAGGCTTCGAACCTGGCTGCACTACTGGTAGTAACTCGACGAGGACCGAAACGCGAAAGTATGTCCAGCATGACGCATGCCGCATGTAGCGCAGTTGCAGCTGTGCGCTCGCTTTATTTGTTGTGTGCAGCAAGTATATATCGGCTATTAGGATGTCGCATCCCTTATGATCGTGCCTAGCGGGCTTGCGTCCCCCGTCCATGGTACTTCCGGGGAGGGTGCTTGGTCGAGATCGGGGCATGGCCGGCTGATCTCTTAGGAGCTCCGCTCGGTCTTCTTATGCCACCGGCTGTAGTCGGGATATTTAGTAAATAATTGATTTCTGTTTATTTACTTGTTTAGTTGAAGCAGTGCTAATTAATTTTCAGCGGCACCAGTCGGCCTCCTCTTCCGCGCGGCTATGATTTGAAGTTTTTTTTATATTTCCTTCAACGCAGAACCACACAGTTGCTCAGAAGCACTTAAAGCCATCAAAGGAAGCCTAGCCCCTGCTCAGTGAGCAGCCAGCGTTACTGCGCCTGGGACTTCCTTCTCTTCGCTGCTTGGGGGGAACGACTGCAGCGCCTACGCGCTTCGGCACCTCCCACCCCCTTCCCCCTCCTTCTGGCTCTCAAGGAAACACTTCTAATGACTTCCACTCGCGGATTCGGGACAAACTTTCCCCTCCGCTTCGGAGCGGCGCACGCCAGACGCGCTCCGCTCGCCGATTCAGAGCACGCAGTCCCCGAGCCGCAGCAATCGCGGCCTCTCCCACGCCGCGGCTTCCGCCGAGATCGACCCGTGGAAATCGCCATAACGCTCTTACGTCAGATCGACGGAGCGAACCGGGCCGCTTGACACCTCGACCTCCCTGCTGCCGCTGCAGACCCCGATTTAATCTGTCTCTGAGCGCTTGCACGCCTGGGCACAGAGTGGCGGTGACTTCCAGGCAGCGCTTCGCCTTTTGTCCCTGTTTGCTCATCTCCGGCGAGTGCAGCTCCGGGTCAACACTGCACCCAGCGTAGGCGCCCTCTCCGTCCGTATCACGCGAGTGCGTGTGAGAGCGGCACAATCGGCAGCAATTTTGTGCTCTCGCCCGTTGCTAGTCTCATCTTCTTTTTTCAATGGCTCGTAGAGTCAGTGAATGGAAAAAAAAATGCAGAATAGTTTGCAAAACGGAGAAGGCTGCATTATTTTGCACAATACGCGGTGTCTCGGCCGCTGTGAGAAACCGAAGAGAAAAGGAAAGCCCAGAAGAACCGTAGACTGAACACTGTTCACGTGAAAGACTTACTTGGATATAGACTCGGTCCCTTCTTAGTGGTATATGACTGAGGAGCAGCTTCACAGCTCATTTCAACTGAGCAGTTTGCGCAGTTAATGCCACTGATTTCAATTCTGTGCTCTGGTCCAGACATATCTGGATCTAAGGTGACAGTCTGACCAGACTCCCATTGATGTCCAGATATGTCCGGCTGCATAAAAATCACTACAACTGGCTGAGTTTCTCCAACAGCGGAACGAGGTTTTCAAAAGAAACGTAACACAGCACACAAAGCCGGCAGATAAGCAATAAATAAAACGGAATGTGATACTGCGGTCGAAACTTATGCAACAGCTGGCGGCACTGCTCGCAGCGTTATACGGGGACAGCTTATATTTGATTGCCCTAGTTTCTTTGCCAACTTTGTGCTCCTGCGTTTTGCATAAAAGTCCAAACGGCTGCTGCTTGCTCAACTACTGCGCAGTGAGACCTTGAAAATTAAGGCTTTCGGTCGCTACACTGAGATGGAGAGACAATTTTCACTTCAGGCTAAATAAACACGGACTTCTTTCGTTCTTTGGTGCCTGCAGCGCTAAAGGAAAGCCAATAATAACCGCCCCCAACCCTGATCATCCAATAGCGACCCCTCAAGCGGTCCTATACGCCAGAGGAACCGCGGCAATCGCGTATCGCACTGTGCAACCTAAAGTGTTACCTAGGCCTCGTATGACAGATCTTTTGCGGGTATGAAGCCGGCTACTGTTGGGGGTTGCGATCTTCAGCGATCTTAACACTATACTGTCAGGTATGCTTGGCCCCTCAGCCTGCATGTTTACACGAGTGCGGCGCCCACAGCTAGCTTTAAAATATCCTGGTGTGCGCACACCTACCGTTCATTTCATAACACTTATACGCAAGCACAGAACCGTTCAGTCGGTCATCTTGGGACTGCCGCAACCCCGGACGCGACTGCTGATAATTTCTATTTTAACGGAGGCGAGCAAGAGCGAAATCCCATGGTAGCAGTAACTCGCAAAGCGTGCGGAAGCCGAGGCGGTCTTGATCTCGAGCTTTGTCCTGCACGCCGTGCCATCATCGCTCGTGACTCCCTTGTGGGCCTCAGAGTCATGGTCTTCCCGCAGCTGGCCACGCAAGTCAACCCGAACCAGAGCGGCTCGTTGAGGCGAGTCGACCCTCGGCGTACAGTCCGTTAGAGTAGATAGTCTCCGGCAAGTCACGTGAGCTGTGTTGTGTTGTGTTCATGTGGGCGTGTTTCCAATGCAGACCTAAAAGCACGGAAATAATTGATGTAGTTAAGAGATAAATCAAGAGGTAGCTCATCTGTCGTTACCCGCTGGCGCCAGCGCGCGTGACTGATGAACAGTCGCGACAATGAAGTTTTCGGGACCTCAAACATAGCGCGTTAAATAATCTTTTCCGGGTGATTTTTCTTTCCTGTGGTTTTGCTCTGACCAGTAATTAGCGCGCAGTCATTTTCAACTCGTCGGTTTCTGGTTAGGTACGGAGTCCATTCCTTCCCGAGCAGCTTGCTCACAGTCAAGCTGATTTTGTGCATTGAAAGCGAGCTAAGATATCTAGGAATATATATACCCTCAATTTCATGCACACAATGCTTTTTAAAATCCAAGGTCAAGCAACGAATTTTTGAAAGTTATGTGGACTTTATTAACACTACAGTGCAGATAAAAGCACTGTAGCAGAACGTTGTCGTAATGAGCCGCGAATAAAGGTTGGAGGTTACATTTAAAGGGTACCATGACAGTAATTACTAGCGAGTAATGTTTGTGAAGATGTAGAATAATATCGTTCTCATCGTAAAGCGCAGCGCCGATGCAGTGGCAAATATTTTACTGTGTCACGTTAGCAATAGCGTTCACCACGTGAACGCGAAAATGACGCCGGATAAGCAGCAAATGAGATGCTTACTGCCGTTCCTTCAGCAACTAAGGAGTAGAGATGACTCGCAGTTTTTGCGACCACATGAGACGCGCGCACACACAAACATCACCAAATGCTATGGCTATAATTTTGGCGTCGGTACACATTGCGAAAATTAGTAGATATCATTATGTCAACCTAAATGTTCAATGTGTGCGCACGCACAAAAAACACTGTTAACCTCTTAAACATGATGGGCAATGTAGTCATTGGAACCTGGCACACGTAAGAAAATCTAGCGCAGCGCGTAAAAGCTCAAAATAACTGTTTGCCGACGTCTCGTGTATGGCTGAAAGATGTGAACAGCGTTATGAGAGCCAGATATCACAAAACCTGTCGAGGCCATCTGCAGAATTTGGCTGTGAATGCGAGGCAGCAATGACGACGCTCACACCGGCAGGGGTCGCTGAAATAGCACATCCAGGCTATGAATTACCAACTTAAGCAATATGTTCCAGCGGCGACTGGCAAAGCACGCGGCCACCACTGCAGACCCCGTCCTCTGGTGGTGCAGCCTGTGTGAATACATTGAAGCACATGCACTTGTGTCGGCGGGAGGCATAGTACATGTCATGGCCTGCAGCTATCACTTCTCGGGGCAGGCAACACGTGGCGGTATCAGTGCCTTGCGCAGCACTACGCATTGTTTGCGTCTTACAAATGGGCACCGGGGCGACGGGGAGGTAATCGGCGTTACGTCGCCATTTTGTAGAGCGTAAACCTGAGACGTATGACATTGAACAATATTAGTGGCTATCTCAGAGGGTGCACACGGAGTGTGATCTTTTACATGGCTGTCATAGCACATAGAAAAGTGGTGTAGTAAAACAAGGCATTTTGTGATACGCTCAGAATACCTGATTTTTACTTCTTAATAATTTGCATAGAATCGATCGTCGATGACTAGAGCCGTGAGTAGAGGAACAGAAAGATTTAATCTCGGCCTGCCTGCTCCGACATCGATCGTTGCGTCTCGGCTAAAGCTTGCAATGTGGCTGGCACCTCAAGGATTACTTATTGTGCTCATTTCTGGAAATCGCAGGGGCGCCTCCAAGCGGGCTTCCGCTATTCAATATTTCTTTCAGACTGTCGTTTCAGATATGCGTGACCTTTGACCTCGTTGCGAGAAGCCCCGACGATAGAGGGGCGCGAGATCAAGCCCAATCTCGCCGCCCGCTCAATACGGTTCCCTCGGAAGACATGGAACAAAAATTCACTTTTTTCTCTTCATTCATTTTCGTTTCGCTTGTAGTTACGATTGAATCCTTGACGCCGTCGCCGGCGTTGAAGTTTAAAGCGCTCCGCATACACAGTGAGAGGCTGTCACACGAATTTTGCATACAGCCCCCCTGAAAGTTTCTTTGTGCGCAGGAGACAAAGAACACGAATAAACGCCTGTTGAACTTTTCTGTCTCCTGCGCATAAAATCCAAGCTCCCCAGACGGATCTCCAAATGCTTTGATTGTTGAGTATTTTTTTCCCTTTTATTTCGTCATTGCATGCTTCCATGTCTGCATGTCATCTGCCCTCTCGTAATCTTTTGGGGCAGCTTAGCCACTTAGCTTACACTACTTTTCAGCGAAAGTTCTTTTTTTTTATCAAGCTTCCTTATTTTGCTGTCACCTTTCGTTCAGAGTGCTCTCGGCAGAAATGTGCAGAATGGTTAGTACACATGTAGAGGCTACAAGCGCATGGTGCGCTGTCGTGTCGGGTCCAACAAACTTTTGAATGACGTCGACGGTGTGGACTCACATGCGTGTATCTGGCACGTGTAGCATCTTAAGCCTGATTATAGGCTATTTTAATGAGTTCAGGGCTCGAATGGAAATATTTTAGTTCAAACGTCGCCATGGCGAAGATACATGGCTGTACCAACTGGCCCGTCGTTGAACGCTCCTTAAGACCCATTGTGTTTAGGGGCATCAAGGACGTTTATCAGGATGGGAGTCGTCATCGTCATTGCCATAGTAGCAGTAGTATTTGTACGCCTGTCGCAAGACGGAGCCCAGTGACCTCTCCACCCCGGAACCATGTGATAACCTTCTGATTAATGAGAATGAATCATACGCCGTTATGTTCAATCAGCTGGTTAATGAGAACGCACATCAGTCAGCTATCAAGGCGCAATCGCAGAATTATCGAGCTTTGATTCTTATTTGAAACATGGCAACTGAGCTTGCCCTATTGATAATGGCGAGAGAAAGCTGCAGCTAAGTGGCACTGATACTCCGTACAGACCTCCGTAGGCCGGTGCTGTTAAGAGTAAGATTCTTTGTTTGAGTGCGCTGAAAATGAGGTTCTGTCTTCCGCTGGACTCTTACTATATGTGGCCGAGAAAAAGACCAGCTCATGACCTCGAAAGAAAACTTAGCTTCCAAGGTACACTTAGGCTCTGAGGGAAAATGCATCTTAGTCATCGAGTCGAAGGACAACCGCCTAGCGTGGGCCGCCTCCCAACCAGCTGAACTAGCCCGATTGACGACCGCTCACAGTGCGGATACGAGCTAATAGAGCTCCCGAAGCATGAGAGCCTTAAAGAGTTGAAATAAAACTTGTTTTGAGAAAATCCGTAACAAGAAAGATCTCCGCCTGTCGCATATATGCATGCACGAAGGCAAGCAGAGGGTCCCTCATGAAGGATGAAAGGGAAAGGTGAGCAAAGGAGGAAGTAGCAGGCACGCTGACATTGGCGAAGAAAAGAAACACAAGAAATCAAGCAAACACCGATATGCACGGAAAAGGGAAGGTCAAAAAGAAAAAAGGAAGGAAGGAAGGAAGGAAGGAAGGAAGGGAGAGAGGGAGGAAGGAAGGAAGAAAAGGAAAGAAGGAAGGAAGGGAGGGAGGGAGGGAGGGAGGGAGGGAGGGAGGGAGGGAGGAAGGAATGAATTTGAAGCTCACATAAACACGTCAAGAAAGCAATAAATGAACGCGAACAGAAGCAAATGCCGGATAGAGATAGAGAAAGCAAAAGAACACAGAGAGGAGGAAAACGACTTCGCAGCCCCAGCCACCTGTTTCCTCGTTGCTGCCCTTCCTAGCTCCCACTGCAGTGTCGTAACAGAGCGGGTGAAGTTCGGATGCGGCAAGCCGCGCTTTGTGACCCAGCAGCGCCGAAAGCTCCGAAGACAGCGAGCGTACGGCCGCGCTCTAAATTGACCGCACGCAACCGGCCCTCCATAGGGACGACTTGAAACACGAGCTGCGCCCGACGACGGCGCAACTGAGTCTCGCTCATCGCACTGCCCTCGCTATCATCACACTCATCGGCTCTCGGTGTGCGTGCTCGGCAGTGCTGCCTGTTACGTGCGCGCCGGCCTAACGCCGAGCTGCGCTCTGCAAGAGCTAGTCAACCGCGCCTTCCGCCGCTGCTGCTGCTGCGGCGGCGGCTGACTTTTCCGGAGCACGGCCGAGCGGCGTCCCCCGGGCAGCAACCAGGAAGTGGCGAGTGACGACCCCCTCTCGTCCTCAGCGCACATCTCGGTCAGGCGGCTGCGGTCGAACCGGGCGGAAAGCGCGACTGCATAATCGATGGCGTCGACAGAGGACGGAATGAAAGGGAGGAGGACAGGAAAACATCCGGGGGGACGGACGAAAATCTGCACGGAAAACGAAGAGCGCTTGAGCTTCCAGTTAACTGCTGGTTGAAAGGAGCAAATGGAGTGCGTTGTCTATATCCGCACAATGGTCTGGCTGACAGCTATTACTTGGACGTTAACGTAACAGCGTTTCACGGCGGCTATATTGTTAGTTTTGTTACTACCGGGCTGTACGCGTGTCGCGGTTTATGTTGCTTCTGTGTACCCCGAGCTCACGGTTTTTCTCCATTTGAGAAATTTGCACTTTGAACCATTTTAAAATAACTCCTGGTGATTCTTCGTTGATTCTTTAATGATGTCTTGATGAACCTCCTCCCCCTCCCCCTTATGGAAATAAAGTGAAGTGAAAATGAAATAAGGGACGCCGTATTGGGGACAACGCCGACGATGGCCCGAAGTTCACAGCTAGTGCGTATCGTTGTCGAGGAGGAGGGTGGATGGAATGAGGATAAGGAAAATAGAGAGGTGCGCATTAAGGGGAGTCGTACGTGAGCTGGGAAAAACACAAAGATGCAGCGAACATTTGCAGAGTACACTCTGTCTCGAAAGAAGTGAACGGGGAACAGCGGGTATTCAAATGACAGAGGCAGAAAGACGGCGGGCTTTGATGAGAAGAATCCAGTGAAGAGGTTGTAGAATTTACCGCCATGTATAAAGAAAAAAAAAGAGATATGATAGAGACTAAAAAGCGCACAATCTTGAGAAATTGCGAAAGCTCAGATGCTGATGCAAAGGGGGCAGAGGGTGCCAATAGATCTTACTCAGTCCGATAAGTAAGTCTCCATCCTTTTTCAGCCTCTTTCGTATACCTCCATCATTCACATCGGTTTCGAGACAACCGAAAACCGGTGACGTCCATGCATGCTTTATACACGTGCCACGCAGGCGTGGATGGCCTCGAGAGACGACCTCTATGTCTTCGAGGCGGGTAAAGCCTTCCTCCTTGTGCCAGAATTTGCGACAAGAAACAACGTTCACACGAGAATATGTCGAAATCAAAGGCATCACAGCCGCGCGGGGAGACGCAAGCACGAACGAATGCGACTCGCTGCGTCGTGCTGCGCTTTTTCCGTCTCCAGACGCCCGCATCCACCGGCTGGAAAAGGATGTTACCTTTCATGGAAGAGCCTGTGATCCGTAGCCAACAAAAGCCGCTATAGTGTTTCCTTTCACGAATGCCGACACAGCGAATGGCACCGAGTGATGCGGGTCCCCTGTCACTGTGATACTCTGTGAATATCGAAATGGGTGAATGGTGGAGGAGTGTGAGAGAGGTAGGTTTAGCAGTGTGTGCAGATGTCGGCGGCAGTATTCGATCGAGAAAGAATGCGTTGGAAGCTCAGGATCAGGCTGCGGGGCGTACTGGCACGATTGTTCAGGGAGTCAGCTAAACGCTGAGCCGAAATCCATGAGGCTTTTGAAAAGAAATGCGCTACAAAAGTGTCGCATATTTCGTTCCACTAAATCAAGAAAAAGAAAAGAAAGACAGAAACGAAACAGTAATTATTAAGAACGCGCGACTCGTGACAGAGAGGTGCCAACCTTTAGCCGTATGTCAATGGTCGCACTGGCAGTTCTCAAAGGGCCCGCCGCGGTGGCTGAGTGGTTATGGTGTTCGGCTGCTGACCCGAAAGACGCGGGGTTGCTTCCGGCCGCGGCGGCGGAATTTCGATGGAGGCGAAATTCTAGAGACCCGTGCACTGTGCGAAGTCAGTGCACGTTAAAGAACCCCAGGTGGTCGAAATTTCAGGAGCCCTCCACTACGGCGTCCCTCATAGCCCGGGTCGCTTTGGGACGTTAAACCCCGATAAACCAAACCAAACCAAACCAAGTTCTCAAAGGAGAAATTGTTCAGGCACAGTCTGATGTATTCGGCCCCACTTCCACTGCATTCTGTCTCACTAAAATGTGGCAGCGTTCTCTGCGCTGAAGGTAGCCTCAGGAAATAAGGCGCAATTTTCCGCACTGCTGCGGTGAATGCGCGCATGCGCGCAGCAGTCTTGCTGTTCATTTCATGGCTGGGCCCTTTTCTCTTCCGTTATTACGAAACTGATCTTCTGCACATGGGGTGACTACTCAGCCTGCACAGAAAGCGCCTTTGTCCGCGTAAAATACGACGGCAGTAACAACGGTGGAGACAAACGCTTGCCGTAACTGATACGTACATACCTCAGCAACGTGATCCCATCGCGCGTATTAACAGGACGAGCGCCAGTATTTGTTAAGCGCTTTGTTCGAGGCACGTCTTAAGCTATCAGATATATCCAATAAATTTATCACTCGCCCGCCCCTGAATAGATGACAAAGCATCCAGGGACAGTACACGAGGGGACAGTGATACCCGGAGACCTGCAAGAACTCGCAACGGCGACCCTCCGTAAGCGAAGGGCCTTTTGCATAGTTCGGAACTGCAGGACAGGAAGTACTTTTCGGGAAGTTTTGGCTGCGAAGGAGAAACTGGACACTGCAGATAGAGAAGGGACGGGAAGAGGGTAACAAAGCGGGCGCCGACAAAGAACTGACGATCTTTGTTACGCAAGACACTTTAACTGAAAGCTGAGAGGCGTATCGAAAGAAGATGAAACGACAGCAAGGCTGTTTTGCGTCTCTTTATATTCTCTGGTTACATTTGAGAACTCGTCACAAGAAGCGTGAATTATTAGTCTGATCCCCTTGTACTTGTTTTTTTAGCTATGTCTCTTCCCGAATCATGTTGCCTTGGTATAAATTGACCCGACTTCTAACCCCAATGGACCCAGCCGAGCTCATTATGAAAGGGCAGCGTCTAGGATACCGCCAGATGGCAATATTCCCGAACATTAAACCGCCTTTCCACAGCACGCGTAACACTCTTGTCAGTGCCGTCAGGCGCCTAACTTGTTTCTCTTTCTACGATCTCACGGGCTGAGTCATCAGCGTAATTGTTTCATGTCGCACCGCAATACAGTTATGGGTAAAAAAAAGATTAACTTCCACTTGGAATTTATGTTCGTAGCACCTGCTTGCATGCTTTATGCGAGCAAATTGTCGTCGCTTTACTGTATGGCCCAGAAATGAGAACTTCAGTGCAGCGGCAGCCTTCTAAAGAAATGGGTATTGAAACAAACACTGCCTCTGAAAGTCGTACATCAGTGTAGAAGTCACCTCCGATGCTGCCCACGGAGGGTCGCTGTCATGCGCATGCGAGAATTCCCGCTATCGTGCTTCACTCTGTACGTTTCGGCACACTTTCATTTTCAGCTCCAATCTCAGTCTGCGCGGTCGCATGAAAGAATCACTCTCCGGCTCGCCTTTGTCTAAAATATTCTTTAAAATTCATCCTGGAATGAAAACCGAGCAGAAGGCACTGAGTTCAGGCAAAATTCAAGTGAGTTATGCTTCGAATATCGCGTTAAGTTCAAATTCAGTAAGAGCGCTTTCAGACGGCACTCTACGCAGTGCCTTGAATACGTACTCTAAATGCTTTGAGAAATTGAAGCATACTTATTCTGACAAAACCGTAGCTTGAGGGATCAATTATTACATCAGTTAAACGGGAGCCGCTTTTTACTTTTAGCATTATTTCTCTGCGCTAAGTACAACAGATGGATGGCTTACATGAGCAGAATTTTTCAGCTATAAACACAAGCTCAAGCAGCAGCCCTGTCCAGGTGCTGGATGACAGGATTCGCCTGCAAGGGGCGTAATGTTGCTGTTCGCTTCCAGCACACAAACATACATATCGATGCGTGAGCGTTTTGCGGTAATCGTTACTGTTATGATGACGGGAAACAATTTCTCGCGAGACTTATACAACAAGTGCAGTTCATAGACCTGAGTGCGAGCGAACGCGCTGGCGAGCTAACGGGCATAGAAGCAACAAAACAGAAAACAAGTTTTTCAGTATTATCAATGAATTCCTCGTGCAATTCCCACATCCGGGATTTGAAGTGTGCTGCAGATCTCTTCATGGATTTCGAACGCTCCGAATCGGGTCGTATACGCCGGTTCCTGCGAAGATGATTTAGGCACACAAAAGTTTCGTTTGGTTTATGGGGATTTAACGTCCCAAAGCGACTCAGGCTATGAGGGACGCCGTAGTGAAGGGATTTGGAAATTTCGACCACCTGGGGTTCTTTAACGTGCGCTGACATTGGACAGCGCACGGGCCTCTGGAACTTCGCCTCCATCGAAATTCGACCCCCGCGGCCGGGATCGAAACCGCGTCTTTCGGGCCAGCAGCCGAGCGCCATAACCACTGGGCCATCGCGGAGGCTCACAGAAAGTGTGCAAGTGAAAAAAGATGATTTTAGGCACAGAAAAGTGTGCAGGTGATAAAAAGAGAAGTGGGTTTGTGAAAATGTAGAAGTACTGAGGTTCCACTGGGAGGCATTGGGGCAGACAACATTCCTTCGCCCAGCGGGGACGGAAGAGCTATTAGGTGATGCCTTCGAAGTGGGTTAGTTGTACCTTTGTTTTGTTTGACTCGAGATATTTCGCGTAAGCGGCAGAATGATTCGAGGATTGCCGTCTTTCGCTTGGGTCAGTCCAGTATTGCGTCTCTTCAGTGGTCGGCTGTAAATATCTTGCGGTTGTAGACCTTGCCTCGCACTCGGCAGCACGCGCACGTTCGCACTGAAACGATTGAATATCAGACGCTGTAATCTTGTCCGAATGGCGCATGCCTCATGCGCCTTACCTGTTCCTTTAGCGTCATCGCATTTATTGCAACACGCACTAGGAGGCCTAACTCACACCTCACACAGGGTAACAAAATCAAGTGTTGCCAGTTTCTTCGGTGGTCTTTCTTTCTAAAATATTGTGCTTGAATTTGTAGATGATTATTATCCGTTCATTCCACTACTCCTGAAGAGAGGGCAAAAAATACGCGCCAGAGAAGCGAACCCCATTTGGAAGATCAACGAAATCGCAGTGTTACTGCTGTATTTTTGACTACAAAGAAAAATCATAAAGGCGGCCATCACGGGTTCCAACGAAAGAAGCGGCGTCTTCCGGAAAATATGTGAGGTCGTTTGTTAAAGAGCAGTAGGGAAGTACTATTTTAAACAGGAATTATTTTCGTCATGAGGCGAAGGTTCAATCAATTCTACTATGTTTAAACTAACTCAACGCTGTTGTTCTGTTATGCTTTCGGCGATTTTTTCCCGTTGAACAGATTCCTCGATGTATCGAAGGGATTGGAGAGTGGGTAAGGTAGTTCCGGCCTACAAATCAGGTGGCACTCATTCCCCTGGGTACTATCGTCCTATATCATTCGGAAGCATATTATGTGAGTTTTTAGAGCGTATATTATATTCTCATCTGGTCGAATTCCTTGAGCCGAACTCTTTTTCTAAACCGCTAAGCATGGTTTCAGAAGAACGTTCTGATACGGAAAGCAACTTATGCATTTGACTAATGACCCATTTCCCACACTGACCTTGGCTTTGATATAGACTATGTGTTTATAGACTCCGGGAAAGCATTAGATAGTCTCACATGATGTCCTCATTCTTCAACTCCCATGCTAAACATTGACCTCAATTTATCGACTGGATTAAAAGTTTTCTT
>NC_135497.1:345540750-345588250 GCF_052857255.1 Amblyomma americanum
GAGAAAAACCGAGCATGGAAGAGGGAAGGCAATGCTCGGCCCAAGCGGCCGCTATTGAACCGCGAGCGCTCTCGGCCGCCAGCAGGCGATAGAGGTCGATCTATTAAAAGCAGCCGGTCCAGATTGGGCGCCCGCGCGCGGTTGCATAAAACGCGCCGGCCGCCCGACCGCGTGCGTCGCGAACTGTTGCCTTTTGCGGATGTTTCCGGAGACGTTTTTGTTTTGCTAACCCTCCCCGGGTTTTGCCGAGTTGTTTTGTCGTCTCCTCCCCACTCTGCTGGCTTTCTGCCTCTCTCTCTCTCTCTCTCTCTCTCTCTTTCTCTCGCCGGCGGCTGACTCCTAACATAGAGTTCGCTTATTTATAGCGGCGGCCAGCTTATATAACTCGGTCGCCGCCGCTGGGAAAACGAGTCACAGGCAGCCTATCGCTTTCTGGTGCGTGCTCTTTTTATGACTCTTGATTTACTTCTGTTTTTTTTCTTGTTAAAAAATATCTTTCCGCCGTGTTGTTTTGATGTTTCTATCGATTTTGTTGCCCGTTTTTGGTTTCTTTTCCCCTCTTTCTACTAGGTATACTGGATACACCGTTGGCAGACTGAGTTTGCATAGACGCGAGCGATGCACAGCGTATATATATGCCAGGTGTTTCAGCGAACGTGAACCAGAATTTTTATAGACAGGCTTTTTGAGGCATGAAGGCAGCTCCCATCTGGGGCACAATAATACCTGTGCTGGCAGACATCCCAAAACAGGCAAAAAATGTTGACTAGTTAGCCGCTTAACTAATTTCTGATAACTAACTTTTAAACTATAACAGTTAGGCTACTGGCTGCAATGAGATGCTTGTAGGCGGTCGTTAGTACTAGGCATATCAGTTTTTAGAGTTACGAAAACGCGATTATTCTCGGCGCTGTGAGTCAACAATATTTGGCTACATCTTGCCAAAATACATGCGCTCTCGAAACGCATGCAGGCGAAGAAACTTTTGCAGTGCACGCAAGTAGTTAAAAAAGCTAAATTTTGTTGCGTATGCGTGTGTGTGTGACAGCTGGAGTGTGTTGCGGGGGAGAGGGTGGGGGGGGAAAGGTGGAGGATGAGTGGAGGCAGGAAGGGGATATAGTTGGGTAACGCGCCGCAGTCAATTTGGCTTTAGCGAGAGGACCAATTAGGCGAATGGCATTTCACGCCTCAGCGGCTTCCGATGACTTGGCGAGCGATTAATCCAATTTACTGCGCTCTTGGTTTCAGTTTCGGCTTTAGTTTCGCCTCTCTTTTGTCGTTTCTTGTCGACCCATCTGCGGAAGCATTGCAAAGAGGCAGTTTCGCTTTTCCTGCGGGCGCTCGCGCCCCCCTGGTCTTCGGAATGAAACCGCTGGAGCGAGAAATAAGCGGGAAATGTTTCTTTTTATGTATCTTTTGTGGCATGCCTTTCCACACGCACACGCGCATAAAAATGTGCATACGTATTGTACGCCTACATCTGCCAGTGGGTGGGCGTCCTGATCGAACTCTGTTGCAGCCTGTGGTTCAATTCCTCGCTTGCTCTCAGTATCGACCCCATCGCACCAAAACGATCGCGGTTCTCCTCTTGGAACGCATTTCTCGCGCTCCGCTTAACGTCTCCCCGGGCTTGGCGAAAGCTCAGATGCGAAAGAACAGAAGCGGCCCGAAAACCGGCATTAAATAAAAAGTAGCCACTTGAGAGGAGTTAGTTACTTGCTCCAGTTTTGGAGTTGCGCCGAGAGATATCCACGATAAGGACGTGGTCCAAGACCAACCACGCAGCACACATACCCGGAAGTGGTCTCGTGCGGTCTGCGTGCAACAGCAAGGCCACTGGTTAGCCGGCCGACGACATCCATTCACTGGCGGTTCAGCTCTGCTTTCTTTGTAGTTCGCTTTTTCTGTCTCTCGTCTATCTCGGAGTGCTCTCGGAAGGGTCTGAAATCGGATGGGCGCCAGCTCACCCAACGGAGCTTCCGGCACAAAAAACGACCGGACCGATTCGCGCTTATCGCAGGTCAGAGAAAACCCCCACTTTACCCTACACTAGTTGAATGCGAAGAGGAATAAAGTGCGAAGCCACGTTGAAGATACCAGACCGACGGCTCAGTGATATCGGGCAGTGCTGACAAGCGAGGTAGAGAAAAGAAGCGGTGATAAAATGCCATCACTTATTTATTTAAATCAAAAAGGAAAATTGAAAACATGTCGCTTGCCGGCGCTTTTATAGAGAAATACGTACCTAAGATCACTTCCTGCGGTCGTACTCCGCACACGCGCATAATTGTACTTCGTTTTCAGCAGCTGAGGAACCAGCAAAAACTTTGCCAGCTCTCGCAAGTAATTCTTGAACCCAAAATTATGTGCAAGCGAATTTTGAGGGATTGCTGGAACGATTGTGAATGTTGCCGAGGTGGGAAGCGCGTACCACAAAGACCGTGTAAGGCACACACAAACAGTGACAAATGGTTGCTAGACTGCTCACTGACTGCTTTTCATGGGTCCTGCGCGTCCGGCAGCGACTTTCTTTTCGAACTTCAGTTGGGCGAGTTGGTATTAGTTCATATGGAAAAAAAAGAGCACAAACGACAGAAGATCTGAAGAAAAAAAGACACAGGACGAGCGCTGAAGAAGTTTTTTGGTCTGTTTTCTTTTTTTTTTCTGAAATATGAGTCTTTTCGGGCACTATGTAGGAGGGAATTCAATCCAGGAGGCACGAGAGACACGCCGTGTATGGCTAATAGCCGTTCTTGTACGGCTATTGAGAGATAGAGCGGTTATTAAATGGAAAACAGAGATTGATTTAATGAAAAACAGCATTTGAAAAGCGCTGGCACGCTACTCTGCGTTGGAGTGGGGTTTTGGCAGAGAAAGGCAGTCAAAGAGAGATGCAATAAATAGTTAAATAAAAGAAATAACAAAGTAATAAAGTATACGGTCTTTGAATTAGGGTGAATACACATGCAACGTTAATGCCAGAAGGTTTTAATGTTTGTCAAAAAGTCGAATGTGTGGCAGACATAGTAAAATAAAAATTGCAGTGCATGACACAGCTACGAAGGCCAGGCCGAAGGATCTAAATCATAGTTTATTGCTAGTAACAGTCGTGTTGGGGTCTCCATTCGGTGCTCATAACACGCACCCACGTTGGCATAAGCTGAGCATTCTGGGAAATCGTGGCGCCCATTGGTATCTTTTGATCCTTGTAAGAGTCCGACTCTGAAAAGAAAGAGAAAACGGGTGATTTGTTTGCGTAGAAAACAAAAACAAAGGTCACTGTATCTATGTGTGTCGCATTCCAATGGAAACCGCCAGTGGAGCTCTCTTTGCAGTCACCTCTGACAAAGTGCTCAGCAACAAACACGCGTGAGAATTCGCGGCTCAGGTGTGATACAAGTAAGCCCGCGTGTCCGCTCCAGCTGCAACCGCTCTCGCGACCAAGCAATTTTTCCAGCCTGAAAGAAGATAGCTAATCATTTGTTGCGCACAGTAGTCCGGGAAATGTTCCGCGAGACATACTTTTTGTTTGCGCGCGTCTTCCTTGCATGGGCTTAACTTCGCAAAATGAAAGCGCAAAATATGAACGCTCGCGGAGCCGATAATTGAGTGATTCAAAATGGCGACAAAGGAAACCACAAGTTCCTAAAAACAATGCGAGAAATGCGCCCGCTGGGCGTTATAAAGAAGAATTTGGGAAACGGGGGGGGGGGGGGGGGGATAGAGTCAGGAGGTGTTACAAAATCCCGTAATCGATGACGTGTCCCCCTCGACCGCTGCGCCGAAGGCCGCGCCACTGCGGCGGAGAAAGTGACATTTCGATCTTCCAGCGCGAACGCCGGCTAGTTGCGGCCCCTGTTACATAACCCCGCTCACAAGCGCACATTCGGACGCGCACACACAAGGACGCGCACACGCACGCACACGTAGAGAGACGGGTTTGCCTCTTTTCGTTGGGAGCAAATACACACACACACACATACCGCGCGGAGCGTTACAAAACCGCGCCAAATAAGTAGGCGAATCGCGATAAGAGTGCGCGGGGCGAACTAACGAAAAGAAAGCTACAGTACGAAAAGGAACCAACGGAAAGTTATACGGGTTCCCCCAAAAGTGCGAAATGAGACAGGAACTCCAAAGGAAATATGTACGCGGAACGGCTCCCGACAATCTATAAAGTTTTTCGAGGCAGCATCGAAACTGATTCCGCACCGAGGAGAGACAGAGAGAGAGAGAGAGAGGGGGGGGGGGGGGGGGCTCCCCGTGTAGCATTTGCGGCGCTTCGGCGTGACAAATGCTCCAGAACATGGTTGCGCTGCCGACCCAACGGTGCGCGCAACGGCGGCAGCTGTGGGCAAAATAAAAATAGCTAAAAAATCCACCAAGATAAGCCGCAGGCGAATGGAGGTTCAGTGCAGGGAAGACGAAATGGTTTTCATGCAGCCCGCAGGTGTTACCGCCATTACGTAACGCCGTCTAGAGAGTTTTCCTGTCCTCTCCGTGCGCCCTCTCCCGAAGCTGTTTAGGAAGGCCGTACGTCGCGCAATAATGGCTGTATTGGAATGAGAAACTTGCGCTGTGCAAAGTGAAAAGTAGTAGTTCGGCTTTGTTCCGGCGTCGTGGCGAACACGGCAACGCTCTTAGAGCATTGGCTTTCTCAAACCGTGGAGGAGAGGTTTGGAGTGCAGTGCCGGTACAGCTGCCTTGAAGGACTAAAATCAGGATCGTTACTGTAAGAAAATATAATAACGGCAAGAACATCGCCACGATTCTGTTTCACGCAGCGGAGGCGAGTTCTGCAGCCAAGATTGGTTCAGTGAAACGTTCGCACTGGCGATGTCGCTGACCGAGCGTTCCGTGCGGAGCGCTGCAGTAGATTTGCACGCTACGGAAATCAGATTGACGTTAAAACTTCGTGGGGCATCGACAATTACATCTTATTGGTAACGCTTCTTTTTAGCCTCTAAGGAGATTTGCATTGCAAAATTAAGAAATAAAAATGTTTTCCCCTCATTAATGCGCCAAGAGTGAAAAAAAAAGCTAGTCAAAATAACACCCCACATAGCGCTGTTATCACGTCGGCAAGTCGGTGACATCACAGGTTTTTCGGCGCTAAATATCGACGTTAATTGGCTCTCAATTTCTCAGAATAATTCAATGAACGTTGGCGTATTCGTTCATTAGCGTCTCACCATAAATATGTCGCAGTCCCATCAACAGACATACTGAGTCAGGTTTAGTGTCGGTTACTTGGTGCATTAAAAAAAAAGCTACTGAAGTACGCGCGAACTTGACGATACAAGAAATAGCGTGGGACGAGGCAGGAGGGGACCACTGCTGGACAAGGACCGTGTTAACTTTTGTGCACACGTGCCCTGGGCTTCGCTCTCCATCCTTAACTTGCGCAGGCCATTATTTTTTATATTTTTTTAAATAGAGGCTCACATTGTGTGAGGTGAACTCTAGAGGGATTACCTGGAATCTGCCTATTTACGCAACCTGACTGACGACATCAAAGTGATCTGCTGTTAAAGACTTCTTCCGGTAAACCCACCCGTTCACACAGTTTACTGAAATGCACCGTTGCCCTTTCTGACCTGCTTCGACCCCGAGGGCCCTTGGCGTGAAAGGTAAGGGCGCGCAAGCGATGTCGGACGTCAACTCCGGCATCAAAGGCAAATCTGACCAATGGCCCAAAGATAAAAGAATAAGTGGAGAAAAATTTATTTGCAAAATACGGTTCATTATTTTCGTCTTGCTCTTCAAGGTTTCTCCTCTCTTCCAGCCTTCCCTTAACGAAAAGGCACTTCTAGATTTCGCTTGTTCTCACTTACTGATAAAGTTTGAGAGCCGCGTGGCTTCAATTTTGAGGCGTTTTTTCATTTCATATCTCGTTTCTTTGTGGACCTCAGCGCCGTCTGTACTTACTTCCTACGTAAACTGTGTCAACATGTGAACATGTCAACATGTTGTGAACTTGTCGTTCAACGGATCCACATTCTCCAGCTATATCCTCACCTTTCGGCACTCATGCAAAATATTTGCCCTTCAACAAAAGCCCCAACCGCTTCAAAGTCTCCCTCACCGCTAATTGTTCGACTTGCTGGTTTCTGGCAACAGTGATTGGATCCGTTTTCAAATCTAACTATTTCCCAGACGAAACTATTTTACGATCCTTGCAGCTGATCTGCTTTACCGTTCTGGGCCCCTCGGGATGCAGGAATTTTCTCACAAATATAAAACCCAGAAATTCTGGACGAAAGCATTCTTCAACGGGAAAGAGTTTATAAACGTAACTTTTGCATATATTTCAAGATTTCATTAGAACAATCAATGTATCCCAGATCTCCCCTTGGAAGATTTGCATTTGTTTGCTATTTACTTTTTTGCTGTCGTCAAAAAAAGTTCTGCACTAGTTTTGTCTGGCAGTCTTAAACACTCAGTGCGGGCGGTAGAACAACTTTAAAAGAGAGATTTTGCTACGGATCAGAAGAATGGGCCATTACTTTCTATATTTACCCTACAGCACTACCTTATAGCAGTCCAATATTCAGAATTTTTGTGCAAGAAAGCTGGACATAGAAGCTTTTTCTTTTTGCTTCCTCGCATGGGTTTTTCCACGCCCAGTTCTTATTGTTGCTTTTAGGGTTGAAGGTATTGCTTTCTACGTCAAGTCATTGCTATCTGCGAGCTCTACCGATAGGGTTCCTTCACTATTCCTTTGTTCTGTGCCACAGTCTCCTGCTGCCTTATTCGCCTGTGTGTTGTTTCCACTCCTTGCACACTGGCCATCTATCCATACAGTGTGCTATCCACTTTCGGTTTCTACACACCCGACTGATTGTTTTTATGGAGCCTCTTGACCAGCTCATCATTGTGAATGCATTCTGGTGCATCTACCCGTAGTACCTTAAACCCGCTTCTCTCATTTACAAACACGTACAAGCGCACAAAACCACAAACACACGAAGAAAGAGACTGAGACACCACGAGCGCTTGTGGTGCCTCAGTCTCTTTCTTCGTGTCTTTGTGTTTTTTTGTGCGCTTGTACGTGTTTGCAATGCACCAACTAGCCCAACAGTCCGTTCTCTCATTTAGCAACTGAGAATACGATACCTACTACCCGTTGCATTCTTTATGGATGAAGAATGATACTCCGTGTTTCCTCTGACAGGGAGGAGCGCCGAAGAACAAGGAGGTGCCCAGAATTCAACACGGAGCATAAACATCTCATCAGTCTTGTATTAACTCTGCCAAGCCCTACAGCGTTCCTGGCGATGTCTGACGGCTCTTGCAGTGGCACACTCGGCACCTGTTTCGGCAGGACGCTACTTCGTTGCTTCGAAGCCGAGTACTCTGTCATGTATCTCTCGCAGCTCTATCTGTCTATACGACGGGAGAGCCCTAACAAGCAATGCGTAGGGACTCCACCAGTTTGCGGGCACTCAAAGTTCCCGCACGTGTTACCCCTTCTGCGGACCGATTGTTTTCTGTCGAGGCCTCGTGTGCACTGAACCACAATCTGTGGCCAAAGCTTGTCAATTCCTTCGGGTAACCGACAGACAGTTTCGGCGGAGGTTTTCGCTCGGAATCTCTCCCGCCTCTTCCGTTGTACGCGAGCGTCCATTGGAAACCGATACAGACGCTGCCTGCACTGCACATGCTCCTTTATTCCCTCTCTATCCCTTTTCCTCCCCCATTTCTTCCCCTAGTCTTGATTTCTAGTGCGTTATTTAGGGTTCGCCCTATCTCGTTCGGCCCAGCGCGAATTCCACTCCGCAATTGAAAAACGGATGCTGGAATCTGCCGCGTGCCGCTTTCTTCTTTTAGTTCAAAATTTTCGCACTCTTCTTGAAACTTCGTTTCATGTAGTTCTCGGCTTCTTTGCCACACGTGGCGCGAACTACAGCGCCAACTGGCGGATCCATTGTACAACGAGCGCTCGATCCGCGCCCAAAGCATCGTTGGATTCAAACGCCGACTCGTACTCAGCCAAGCGGCGCCAAGCGCTAGAGAGTCGATATATGCGGGCCCGAAAAGCAGCTGCCAGAGTTCCTGTGGGAATGATTTTCATCCCCCCCCCCCCCCCACCCCCCGTGATTCTCGACGTATACGACGTTAGCGCAGCCAACAAAATAATACCTCCGGGGAAAGAAGCTACCTCTCTACTCCGCCTGAAAAAAAAAAAAGAAGCTGACGTTACCGGTGGCGCTTCGCGATCTTGCAACGAGCCAGTGCCTGTTGGGGAAAGAAGCAAATAAAGGGAAAGAAGAAATGCGTGTTCGTGTTTTGCAGTTGCCTGCGCAGTAACTTTCACTCAGTCCGCTGGGCTCAGTGTTCGGCGAGAAATATTAAAGGAAACCACCAGCAAGCCTGGAATGTGGAACAATGCGCTAGCAAGGTGGCGAGATATCGGCGTGGTTTTACGCCGCGTCGAGTTACGACAGGGTTGTCAACAAATAGTTCCCGAAATCGTGTATCACTACTGAAGATGAACCCCTTGGTCGAAACAAATGCGGTTTTAGGTACCTTTCTGCGCATCATTTGTAAATGACCGCGCCGAATTTCTTTTATCATCGCTCTCTGGCGAGTTTATACCGCTCGTGGTCGTTTCGACGGACGGAGGTGGCACCGACGCGAGAAAATCCAAACATTCGCGTGTATTCTGTGCGTAATGCGGCCCACAATCAGTGGCATGCAGCTCGTCTTGCAGAATAAACCTCAGTTATCTAGCTTTTTTCCAGCAGTGAATTTTCGTATTAATATATTCAAGTTGATGCTTCGAGTTCTGTGGTATTTCAAAGTGAGGAGCCGATCTGTAACGGCTCTGGATTGCTTATCGCGTGCTCGGCAATAGGTTCTCCTGATGATGCCTTCCAGCCTGATTTAACACTTGCTGTTTGCATTGCAAGTGCAGCTGTATTTAAAGGACGGCAAATAATAGTTCTATATTTAACATCATTTGGTTCATTGATGCAAAAGGTTTAGTTTAGTTTATGCGGTTTATAACGTCCCAAAGCGACTCAGGCTATGAGGGACTCCGTAGTAGAGGGCTGCGGATAATTTCCACCACCTGGAGTTTTTAACGTGCACTGACATGGCACAGAGCACGCGGCCTCGAGCATTTTGCCTCCATCGAAATGCGACCTCCGCGGCTGGGATCAAACCCGCGTCTTTCGAGTCCGTAGCCGAGCGCCATAGCCACTGATCCACCGCGGCGGAGTCATCGATTAAAAAAATTTAAAAGAAGCCAAATATTTAATAGTCTGCAGGCACGCTTAAAAAGTTGCTGATTTTTTCTTTCGGCTCGAGTGAGCATCACACTGCGAAATAAAATAACAGAAATGCGTCTAAATGGTTCATGCAATGAATTCGGAGAGACGGAGCTTTCTTTCGCAAAAGAATACTGTTGCGCTTCGCAAGGAAGGCAAATAGGGTATGTGTGCTAACTTTACAAGCGGGTAGCCTTCGAGGCGCTAATGTGCGGTGGAAAAGGGTGCGGCGATATTTTTTGGGGAAAACGTCGCTTTTCTGCTGTTCCTCAAAGGCAGCGTTCGGAGTCCCGCTGCTCAAAGGCGAGTGTGAGCAGAATTGCCATGGCTGCGAGGAGAGCTCTTGAAGATTAGAAAACACTCGCTGGTGACTCCTCGTGCCCTCCGGCTGTTTTATAAAGTCATCGCGGTTTTATATTCCGAAGCTTAGTCGCACCCGTTGAACGGTTTCGGCTCGATACTTCAAACGAGCCCAAAATAAGTTCAAAGCTATCATTTCTCGGTCACCAGCACTTTTCCTGAGTTCTTCACACTGCTGGAAGCTGTTCATGAACGCAATTTTTTCATATAATTTAAGGTTTCACTACAGCAGTCAATCTCCCGACGGCAGTCTTGTTTTTATTTTTCTATTAACGTTTTTGCTATCGTCAAAAGCGCACCCTATTGATTTTACATGGCAGTCTTAACTGTTCGATGCGATCGATAGAAACACTGCAAAAGGAAGGTTTTGCTACATAGCAGAATAATGGAGCACTACCTTCAATATTTCCATAATTAGTGTCTTACAATTTTCAATTTTCATAATTTTTCTCCGAGAATGTTGGACATGTGGCGAATGACTTTTCACCAGAATAAGACATATCTAACGTCCGTTTCAACGATTCGCTCTCGAAGCTTCTTCTGTCCTCTTGTATGCATGAGAGCTTCGGCTGAGGAGGGCGTTTTCAACGACGTAACGAATGACACCCTATTGCAAGGGCAGCCCCGTGGAACGGTCTGTGCGGTTTCAAAGACAGGCAGGAGAGACTTGCAAAAGGGGTAACATTAGCGTTGTTGGTTGGTAAAAACCACTGCGGCCCTCTTTGGACGAATAAAACAAATCGCTGCCGCCCTGTTCCGAAGTGCTGCACTCAGGGTGGATTGCCGACTTTCTGAAGGTATTGAAGCTTTCGCCTCGCGCGAAGCACGGCAAAAGTATTTTCAACTGGAAAGTCTCGAGATCACAAGAACCGCTACGGGAATAACGATGCACAAGTAGTCCAGAGTAGCCCTTTTGGTGAATGTAGGGGCCGCTGAGGTTGGAAGATAGCACTCGCAGATATACCTTTCTCGAATTGTCTGCGTAGGTGGCGGTAGCGGTCATCGACACTTTGAGCCGTGCGCTTCTTCCATTTTTGTCAGCCACGCAGCAGAGATGTGGCCTCAGTTCCCTGTCTTGTTTGCAAACGAAGAGAAATGACACCGGCTTCACAGAGCGCGCTTAATTATGCACGCTCGCGGTGTCCGGTCGTGAGGCGATGGGTGTGCAGAAAGGCGTCGCTCAGTTTTCGCTTCTGTATCCTCCGGCACGCCGCGTTCTTCCCACCGAGCTCACACTAGACACTTGCAGACTGGAGCGAATGGCCCGAAACGCTGCAGCGATGCGTTTGATTTCCCATGGCTCCCTTTTGTTTCCTCACGCCACTCTAGCTGTCCATAGTACTTTGTGTGCGACAGAAGAATGAACTCTTTATAGTCAGGCATTCTAACTTGGCGCCATACTGAGCTTAGCTCCTGTTGCCAAAGTGGACTCGGAAAAGTCGACTTTCCAAACTGCCTCGCATATATGGCATTAGAGGGCTTCTACTATACGGGTACAGTTGAGAAAGATAGTGAGTATCGTTACGGCTTTGCCTCGACTGTTCTCGGTATGCGTGCCGCCATTCGCTGGGACACTGACAGAACGAAGTGGAATAGACACCCAACAACAAAGAAATGTAACCGAGACGAGGCGGCGAAAAAGAAGTGGTCGGCGGAGGGAAGGGGAGCTAACCCTAATCTTCTATTTACGAGCAGCGTATAACGTGCTTGCCATGTTGAAGCGCGCTGCTGGCGGCCGAATGCGTGTGCGGATCGAGCCGTCAAAGTGCCAGGGCTATACTGCAGCAAATAGACTCGCCGCGATGGATACATACAAAGCATCGAGCATTGCCCCTGTCCAGCGGCGTCTGGTGTGGAATGCGAGCGTGGATATAGACGGGCAGTGGAGCCTCGGGCCAACACAGTCACCGTTGCTTACCCAATCAGGAGCGACATCCAGCATTTGCTAGGCGCTATCGTGTTGGGGGTATGGGCGCCAGAGCACCGCTCTAGCACGATATCGAGCCGCGGAAATTCTTCTGGCTCGAGCCTGTCGCAATGAGCTAATGTCGTTGAGAATGCATAAGGCACCTCTTCGTCCAAGCATACAGCAGCACGCTTCGTCATTGAGGAGGACGATGACCTACGGAAAGCGAAGCGCGTAAACCCACGCACGTCTTTGTCCTTCCGATCGTCCGTTTTCGCACCGGCGTAGTGCGCAGCGCGTCGTTATCTGCCGCGAGTAATATTTAATTTAACTATTTGCCTTTCATTTTGTTCATTTCGAAGGTGCAAACACGGATGCTGAAGTGCATTCGTGTTTCAACAGCTGTCATGCCTGTTTATCTTGTTGTTCTCTACATGAGATATTGAAGCTCTGATGGATTGAAGAGTGAACCCTGCCACTATGTGACTTTTTTTCTATATGAGAGAACAACGCATGCGCCTCGCGAGTTCAAGCAAAAAAGAAAAAAGAATTAGGCACTATATCACAACGAAATCTTCGGGGCTCCTATATTCTCTCAGTCAAAAAACACAACAGAAAAGTTTGTGTCGTCACAATAATTTTTTTTGTAATCTTATTGACCTAGCACCTTTAGTATCAACAGAACTTTTTTAGTAGCAACAGAATTTTGTGTAATTACAGCAGAAAATTAAATTAAAAAGTTAGAGTACTACAGAAAAATACAAGGCAACAGAAAAATCTGTCCTTACCACAAAACTACTAAACATTCTGTCGTCTGTTTGACACGGTTCTGTCCATTTTTTCCTCTGAGCGGCCCGGGAAAAAAAATTGTTCACGTGAGTTGCCTTACATACACAGCATGCGTGGACTACCACCGAAGCAAGCGTTTTATCTAGAGCAGAGTGAACCATGCAGACGCGAATACATGATCGAACAGTGAACCCGGACCCACAATGTTGGATTAGCAAGTCATACTCCTATTTTTGTGCACGTGGCCCCCTCCGCACTTTCTTGGAGACTAGCAGCCATCGTTTTGTGCGGGGGAAACAGAAAACATAACCGTTCCTCACTGCCGCACGACATGTAATCACCGGGTAGCAAGAGAGACGTGAGATGCCGGCACGGTGAGGTATTGAAGTGAAGGAGACACGCTTCTCATACATTATTTGCTAGTGGCAAGCAATTTTCCCGTCAAAGAGACGAAAAAGAGGCTTGAAGTCCACAACGTTGAAACGGAATCGAATCGATGGAAAGGTTTCTCGGAAAAAAACTTGTCCCACAAGGAACTGTCTTCAGCATGAGAGTGTACACACTTGGAAACATCGAGATAAGGGAGAAAAAATAAACGATGAGAACACGTAGAACACGGAATAAAACGCCTCCTCTAGAATGCGTTCAGGAATGCAAATCGCCCTTCATCTTTGGGGCCTCTGTTTTTTTTTTCAAAGCACTTCGAGAAAGAGCGAACTTCCGACTATTGTTTCCTCTATCGAACAGTGCTGAATGCGCCGCTTGGGCCGCTCTCTGAAAGGAGTGAGCCTTAGTCACGCCAAAGAGAGATCATTTCAGGAGCTCGCGAACACTACTTATGAGTCGGGGACACTTCCCTACTAGGCATACAAAGCACAGAAGACTCAAACACGTCCCAGATAAGCTCGATAAGCGTGACATACCCCGTACAGTACGCAGGAAGACAGAACACACGGTGAGCGCGAGAAAGATGTACGGAATGCGCCCCACATAACCTGAGTCCGTGCTTAAAGATATGCCAGTGAACTACAGGAGGACGAAACTTAATGCACGTGGCTGGACACTCTATTGAAGAAAGCGGACAATATTTACCTGATAATTAGGGTCCTTAAAAAGACGCTGAGGACAACTATTTCGAATTATTGTTCTCAGCAAAAATCAATTCCCTGGCTCTTCCTGGGGTACGTTAACGTTTGCAAGGAAACAAAAGACGCTATGGCGTAGAAAATTGAATCTTATAGTTTCCCCGCCTATCGACTCAAACTCATGACGTCTACACCGAGGACAGGTTGCCGCCGTTTTGAAGTGAATGGCGATGCAGCGTAGCCTCTGGGATCCGCCCATAAAAAATTCACGTACATGCTGTTGCACTCTCTGCAGGAGTGCTCATACGCATTGGAAAATGTGGAAAACCGCGCTTTCTACGCCGATGCCCAGTGCCAGATAAGTTATTGTCGAGCGCAGTGTTGTCGATTTTCACGACATAGAGCGGGCGCCTCAATTGATCCAAATATGCCGGTGTTATAAGAAGGACTGCTTACACGGTCAGCCTGGAAAGGATCTCGGTAGTTTTTGAATTTCACGATTGGCTCGCAGCCTCAGTCCATTTCTCGAGGGTATAAAGGGGAATTTGAAAACATCCTGCATGAAAGCGGAACGGTCGACGGTCGACGGGCGCTTTGGAAAGAATTCAATATCAGTGACTGTCGACGATGAAGACTTATACGATGAGTGAATGGCCAGCCTAGAAGCGCACATGTAAGGAATGTAATGAATGTAAGGCCACTGTGATACTACTTTATCGGTCCGATTAAATTGTGATGTTAAAAATCTGCCTGTATGACTTACTGAATCAGGTGAGAGAGAGTGCTTGCGGCGATGACGAAAGTACAAAAACAATCAGAATGAAATGGAATTCAAATAAAATCAGTACACCATCTCCACCATGGTTAGCGAAACACCACATCGTCCTACACGTATACCATGTACTAATACCAGTCATTAGAGAGTCAGTCATGCACAAAGTTTATGGCGCTTGAAATTGGCCCGTCAGCCATCTCTGGTTAGCTTTGTTTGTTAACAAAAATCGCCTCATAAATATCCGAGAATGCGATCGATCTCCGATAAAAAAATCATGACTCTTGCCTCGCATCCACACTTGACTAGCTTTCAAATTCCGAACTTGCGGGCAAAATTAAGCTTTATACGCCCGCACACGCCGACGCAGGTTCGCGTGCACTAAAAACTGGTTGCAACTGCAGCAAAATGCTTTTCACTAGCAAGTGGTCTTTTCCTCTGCTCTTTCTCCTACTGGAGCTCCCATAGAAGCCCGTGTGCTACATCGAAGCCACCTTGTTGTTGTGGTTGTCCTCCCTTGGAGAGGGCACATAGCCCCAGTGGGGTATGGGCCATGGTGTCTTGTACAGTCAAACAATTGTGAACCATTGACTCAGTTAAGGTAGTCGAGGTTGAACTTTGTGCTAAAATAAAAATTAGAATTATAACTAACAAAGGAGTCTCCCTGACGCAATTGTGAAATTATGCAGATAATCGCAAACTGGTTTTAAGACTTATCTCCTGGCGCTTGCCCCATAGGAGCGAAGAACCGGAATAGAAAGAGAAAGCCCGTAATCGACCGAGGGGAATATGCAGATAAGCTTCTCGGAGATAAGCAAACTTCTAAGACACAGATTGACACAGCGCAACGGAACGAGGACGAGAAGAAGAAACACGAAACACAGGCCGGCGCTGGTGCGTCCTGTGTTTGGTGTTTCTTCTCGTCCTCGTTCCGTTGCGCAGTGTCCATCTGTGTCGTAGAAAGTATGAACCAACTAGCCACACCAGAATCCTCTTAGAGATAAGCAAACCGCCGACAAGACAGGAGGAAGTGATCTAGTCTTTCGATTTCACCGAATGCTTCACAAAAGTTCGACAGGGAGGACGCCGATCGGAACAAATATAGATTTAGTCATTATATTTTGCACCGCAAGGGGATCATAGACATCTCGCATTGCCGTGAACCACATAAGCGCACAGTCCAAGGACTGCCAAATGTTGAAAATTCGCTGCAGCAAGGAGAGGATCATGACTCAAGGAGTGCAATGGCAGGAACCGTTGAAGCGGGCTGTTGACAATTGCACACTGTTTGGAGTAAATGGTACCACAGGTTCACAAAGGGCAGACTTTGCTAAAACATAAGCCATCACATTGCATCTATGCAGCAATGTCCAATGACCCGCCGCCATGGCTCACTGGTCATTGCGTTGGACAGGTGATCTCAAGGTCGCGGGAACGACTCTCGTACGCTACTGCCGCATTTCGATGGAGCCGAAATACAACACGGGCATGTTGTGCGGTAACAGTGTACGTTAAAGAACTCCAGATGGTCGAAATCAATCCGGGTCCGCCCAATACGACGTCCCACATAGCCCACGTCCAGCTTCGGCGCGTTAAGCCGCACATACCATACCACACCATACCATACCATACCATACCATACCATACCATACCATACCATACCATACCATACCATACCACACCATACCATACCACACCATACCATACCATACCATACGCTGCCAGATGAGATCTGCAGTGCAGATGTAAAAGGGGTTGCCGGAAAATTTGGCATGCAAGCCTTAATTATTGCAATGTGTTGTTGAGTTAACTAAAAATATGTTCCGCAGCTACACTTAAGGCTGCTTGTGTGAGGGAATGCGAAATTACTCTTCCGTGGTGCATTGTTTACGCGTAATGTATGTGCATGCATTAAATTGCTTTTCTACAAGTTTATGTGTATGGAACCACCTGGAACGCTGTACAACGAATGGTCGTATCGCAATTTCGATACGAAATTCTGAGAAGGCATACAGTTGAAATAAATATGCCATCAGTTCGAACCCCTGTCGCAAGCTACCCTCCAACTTGACTAGCACACGTATGCTATATGCAAAGAGAAATCATATGACATCACACGGAATGCTTACGACAAACGCTGTGCTACAATTCTGGTGTGAATATGGCCACATGAATGGCACCACATGGAGGTCGGCCAGTGCCGAGTATATATAGACGAGAGACATGTATGAGATTGTCTGAAGTGGCAGTGCTGCTGTATGCGTCATACGGCCGCTTGATGACGTCACCGTATTTTTCTTGTCATCGCTGGGATTTTCTGAACCATCTGCGAGTACACACACACACACACACACACACACACACACACACACACACACACACAGCAAGGGAAACCATTTATGAACGGAATTTTTTCATATAAGGTAAGATTTCACTATAAAAATCAATATATTGGCAGATCACCCCACGGCAGTGTTGTATTTTTTCTATTCACGTTATTGTTGTCGTCAAAAGCGTTCCCCATTGGTTTGCTAAGGCAGTCTTAACTGTTCGGAACTCTCGATGGAAACACATTAAAAGAAAGGTTTTGCTACATATTAGAATAATGTATCATTACCTTCAATATGTCTAAACCGTGTCTCAGAATTTTCCAATTTTCACATTTTTTTCCTCTTGAATTAATGCTAGGCATGCGTTGCCGGCTATATCGTAACGGGACTAGTAATGCTTTCGCAATTAAAATAGATAATCAAGTAAGCACAATATTACGTTGTTGTAGTGGCCGACTCATGGTTCCCCGCGCCGTCGGAGAGCTACTGCACCTTCCGTACAGCGTAACACTCGTTGAAGATACCCTCGTGTACTGAAAACGCTTTTGTTTTGTTCGCAACGGTCTACTACGACCGAATGCTGTTTAAGGGCCGTGCTAAATGCAAAGTGACACCTTATGCGGCGATGCGCGCGCGTCCTACTCTGGTGAAATGGAGCCTCCGAACTTCATTATTCACCATTTCTCCTTGAACGAGAGTGAGCAGCCAGTCGGGCGCATCCCTGCCAACAAAGGGACACTGCGGCGCAACACGCCCAGGAACAATGCCCGCCAACGAAGCGGCAGCGCGGGGAGACAAAGCGCTCCGAGCGCCAGCGCAGCCCTCGCTCAGGCGGCGAGCGTGTAGTGCGCTGCCTGTGTTCCAGTTTCGGACCACTGGAGCGCTCAAGGGTGCCCTTCTGCGGGAATACCTTCTTCGGGGTGAGCTAGGCACGCTCCCGCGGCAGTACTTGAATGTCTTAATATCAAGGTGGCCGTGAAGGGCTCGTGCATGCACGTAATGTGCGCAAAGTTATGAAGCCCATGAAGCCATCCGACGCCTTTTAACTATGTCGTCGTCGACCTTGTCGCTGCTGCTCTGAGAGCTCAGTAGACACGGGGTGTTGTAGAGAGCCTGGGTGTGCAGAAACTGAAGGCTGCCACTTGTTTACCGAATGCGATTGCAAGAACAACGTGGTGCCGAACCGGCGTGCAGTGTGCCCGTATAAAGCAACACATCAACGTTGTCAGTGGTATGGTCAACAAAGCAGTTCGGCTCTCCGGACTAGGCGCTCGGTACATAGCAAAATGAGATTTATTAGGCATACAAAATACGTTTAAAATGTGATAATAAGGAGGGAACTTATTAAGTCCGGTTGAAAGCTCTAGAACGTGCTTCCGTAAAGTGATCCTGCGATACTAGCAGACGCGATACGTTACTGTGCACGCAACCTTTGCATTCTACCCTTTCTGACTTTCTAAATATGGTAATAGAACGTCCGACCTTCCGCTAAACAGTAGGAATCACTGTGCGGAGCACGGTCACCGCGGAAGTAAAGAACGCCGCGAGGAAGGTGCGAGGTACCCGCACCAATTAGTTTATCTCAACAAACAGCCGTTGCATTAAATCTCGAGCAAGCTGGAAATGCACCAATCCTGGCATGCCTCCATTTTTCGACAATATCCTCAACTTCGCACGCAGCTTTATAGGCCTTGCAATAGAAAAAGTGGTCACGGCCTTCTTCGAATGAGCCCCCTGAAATACATTTGAATCTGGATCTAGTACGTAAAAAGGGGAAAGCCGGCCAATTTTTTAATTCAACCCGCAAATTCAGGACCTCCGATTATATATCGGCACACCTACAATGTTAAGGGCATCCCCCAAGGTGGAGTAGATTTGTAATAATGGAGTAATTATTCGATTCGTTAGTATTCCATCCATGGGCACCCATGCGGCTACAAAGGCGGTGGTCCCGGGTTCGAACCTCGGACCAGGACGAGCTTTTCTTCAACTACGAAGTTTTTGTGGAAGCTGTATATCTTTTATTTGTAGCCATATGGCTGGGTTTGGGTGGATGCTGTTGAGCAATTACTGCCTTATTAAATATCGGCACGCATTTTCAGAAATTATAAAATCCTGCTGCTCGGCCGTTTGGTGACACAAACACCTCTCCGCCCCTCGGCATTCTATGAGGGCGAGTCACGGAGCAACCTTGCCAAGTCTGCAAGTCAAGAGCAGACACAGTTCTTGTTGGGGCGAACAGCGTCCTCTCTACGGTCATCACCGGTCGGTTCTCGCTCAAGAAAGGAAGAAAGGAAGAACGAAAGAAAGGAAGCAAGAAAGAAAGAAGGAAGGAAAAGAAGGAAGGAAGGAAAGAAGAGAAGAAGGAAAGAAAAAAAGGAATAAGAATTTAGCAAAAAAACCTTCGCCACCAGCTCATGAGGAAAGTGAAAGAGGCACTTTCAATGATGATGGAACGAACTCTGAGGACTCCGGATATGGGTTTCATTCGGAGGGCGTCTCGCAGTGTATCCTACTTCTGGACGCTCCTCTTTCTGTCTCAGGCCAGCGGAGCGATCAAGGGCGCTTGTACGGCGCGACCTTGCCAGGGCGAAGACGAAGCATCTGCCTCGTCTCGCGACGGCCTCGGCCGCGTCACGGGGCGCCACCGGTGCGGGATCCCTCGGATCAGTGTTGCGTGCCACGCGAAGGCACGCTTGCCTCCGCGCATACGCACGCCCACGGCAGGATGATACTGGCGGCGTCTTCCTTTCCTTTTGTCATCCGATCGATCTCTCGGTAAACGGCATGGAGCAGCGCAGCCAGCGTTGCGCGACGGCCAGCGAGAGCCTCCTCTTACGCCTGGTTTGGTTGCGCCACAGCCGTGGGGGAGAGGGGACCCTTTGATTTCCCTGCTACCGCCAATGGCGCGATTTATAGCTGCCGTGTTAGTATACGTGGCTGGCGTGGGCCAATAAGAAACCTCGGAGTGAATGAGGGTGAAGGTAATAATTGTTATGGGATGTTTAATGGCGTGCGCCAACGCGCGAGTTATTGAAGGTATGTGGTGATGGGGTGCGTGGCACTACGATTGGTTTCTAAGCCAGAATGAAAGATTCTTCAGAGCCTGTTGACCCTGAATGAGAGCGTTTGCAATAACCGAGGTGTGCTGGATTACACGAGGCTGCTAAAATCCTATCCTTGCCTAGACACTAAAGCCTTCTCGTCGACCTTTCCTGGCGTTCGCTTCAGTCCCCGCCTATATTTCTCTACCTCTGTCGCGTCAGCATGAGCTGCGCAGCATCAGTGATAATGAGATTGTTTGTCTTCCTTGCACGATTGCAGAGGAAAAGTACGGCAAAAGATCGAGCCCAGGTCGAACGTCGGAAGCTTTACGTGTCTTGTGAAGGACCTGCCTCTGCATTTTCTGGCATGCCAGCAGTGTCGGCAGTAGCAAAAAATTCACACAAAGCAATAGAAGAAAACAAATAAGGCATTACGGCTTTCACAAGCAATGTTCTAGGGCTCCTTTGGGGTGCGCAGAAATCTCTAAATAATAGCTCAATTTCGATTCGCTCTCGTTTAAAATGTTTCTGACACTGGCGGATACAGCAGATTGCTTCAGCCCGGTTTCGTGACGTGATGAAAGATACCGTTTTAGTAATTAAGCGCAAGAGAGGCCCAAGAAATACCACACCGTAGCTGTATGTAGTGAATATTCTTTCCGGGATTCATTATATCGTCCTTACATCATCGGTAGTTGCTGTCTTTGACATCCCGGCAGATGCAGTCAGTTATGACGCCACCTATGACGTCACGGCAACGCGTCCTACATGTTCCGTATGAAAGACAAAACTGCCCCATAGCAAACAGGCAGCAGAATCGATAGAAAAATTATCCCTACAAAATGCGATCCCAAGGAAAATGAAGTCAACCGCGAAAGAGCATTCGCTGTGTCAGCTTTAACTTTCATCCCAAGGTAGCAGCTAATGGCACGCCACGAAATACACCTGCAGAGTCCGTGTGCAATTCTATCGTGCAGCGCTGGACCGTCGATACACATAGGTCGATTATGGGTCCGGAGGGTCCGGATTAGAACTTTTTTTCGCTGTGAAATAAACGACAGCCGTTGCCGATTAACGACGTGACGCAAGCTCCAAAAATTTCTGCTGCCTCCGCACCTTCGTGCCCAACTCTGCCACATCAGCCAGCGTACAAGCCCAGACATAACCAAGACGTTTGGAAGTCTGTGGTGCTTGCCTGGAACTAAAGAACGTGAAATCTTCTACACAGAAGAGAACTCTGCCTGGAAGGTGGTGCCTCGAAATCCAGTCCATCCTTATCGGTTCCCACTGCCAATAAGTATCAACAAACAGTAGCAAAAGGCGAACATAACCTTCGGTATTTCAATATGCCTTCACTCGTCTTTTTCCATCGAAGACCTCACGAGAGGACTAGGCATGTAGATGATTTGCTCGTTGTTTCTTCAATTCCTCGCCAGTGGAGTCATCATGACGCAATCGCCAAGCGGAAACCAAACGCGCAGCAGTTGTCTTTTGGGACCCCCGAGGTGCAAGGGAAAAGGCGTCGATCAGACGAGCGTGAATTGCCAAGGGACACCGAAGTTGTGCGAGCCCCTGCTTTCTCTTGTTTTTCTGTTTATTTCGCGAGTCACAGCGCCGTGTCACTTTTTCCTTCTCCCCTTGTTCGTTCGCTCGCGGCCACTTTCTTCGCACGAGGTCACTCTTTCTGGGCCCGCTGGAAGAGAAAGCGGGCCCGTCCGTGCTCGTTTGACGCATGCGGAAGTGCCCCAAGCACTGTTCCGGCCACCGTGGGCAGAATGCGAAGGTACAAGGGAGAGACAGACGCTTTCGCTTCGTTCTTTCGTCCCCGTTTTCCAATGCTTTTTTATTTTTCCCCGCTTTAACTCTTCCGTGCTGTGAAATTTGCGTACACTTGGTATGGTGTTCACCGAAGAGATCGAACAGAATACCAATGACCATCAGCGTACGTGGCTGTTGTGAGAAAGGGCGAATTGTTTCAAACAGAAAACCGCAAACCCGGAGCTCTGCCGGCGCGCAGCGGAAATTGCAGAATGCGCCTTCGAGACTGTCGTGATGAATGCAACTTACTTGTTTTTTTTTCTTCTGCTCAGACACGTGCCATCGAAGCCTGCCGCTAAATTCTCAGTCGCTGGTTTGTTTGTTGGCTATTCTCCTTAATTCTGCGAACTATAGCCGAGACAGCACGAGACCGCAGGACAGGAACGTCGAGAAAGAATGGTGTCATGCCTCTACGAGGGGTTTTCTTTCACAGAGCGCGCCTACTATAAAAGTGGGAACGCAGTTGAAGGACTCCTTGTTTATTTATTTATTTGCAGGTGGTCTATCAAGCAAGGCGGACAGTTGAGAGCGGAGAAGTGGAGAGACGTCGTAATCAACTGCTAAAGTTGACAACATTCCAACACTTATTTCCATCGCACGCTTGAAGGAATAATGATCTAACACGCAGGCACCCGTATTGTGAGCTTCTCCAAACGACTGCTTGTTTTTTTTTTCTTTTTCCGCGTGGTACACCCACAGTCAAAGCTCCGTCAGTTCGCCCCGCTACAGCCGCAGGCTCAGCGCACGTGTCGGCGTTGGTCGTGCAACCGTGAGGGAACAACGCCGACGTGTCGCAGTTGATGGCTAATAACGGTTTATCTACCCACTGGCGAAAAGAAAGCACACGTGGTTGCCCTACGGCGTCGGACAAATTAGGAGCGGCAGCGCAGCGCCCCGTTCGCGCTTTCGATTATGGGAATGGGGTGAAATCGTAGCAGCTTTAGCGGAAAGAGCATCGAAAGTTCTGCAATTTGCGAGAATGTATTGCGAAATGGGTTCATCCGAGATAGCGGGTACGCTCAAACGTGCAACACGAAAACAGGCCTTCAGTGTTGCGCTTAACACGTTTATTAATATTTTTATCTTGCGTAGGAAGGGATTCGCATGAATAATTTCCTCACTGAATATTAGGAGCAGCCAAACTGCAGAGCTGATGCAACCTTGAAACTACCATCGCGGTCGCTCGCCTGGTATATACTTGTAGCCTATCCAGAGTCACTCGAAAATCGCTTCGTCCGTGGTTGCGTAAGTCCAGGCATTGATAACCGACACTTCGCAGAGCTGCGCCCCTTAATCTTAAGGGAAGCTACAATATATACCTGGACCACATACACAGTGCCTTTAATTTTACTCTGTCCCTTCGCGAATGCGAAAACAGGAAAAAGCAAAAAAAAAAGAACTGACGTGTTTCGTGATTGGTTCACGACAGTGAAACGCTTGCAACAACTCATGCGATGAGCGACCGGTTGCAACCCTAGCTCCCAACCCTACTCCAACTCTAGGATTGGATCAACCCTAAGGTTACGATAGTCCAACTGGATCCAGCCCTAGTCGCGACTCGCCGGCAGCGTCCTAGAGCGGTGCTGCAGAGAAGAGTTGACTAGGCTCTGAATCGGAGAGCGGCGGGCTCTTCGGTGAAATTCTGCAGCGCACAGGCAATGCCAGTTTCTCCTGGCGCTGGCCTGGTGGCAAGCACAAATTCCAAGTTGCGCAACGCGGCACGTGATCCGTCGCGAAGACGCTCGGGCAGTGTTACGCCACCGGTTGTATGTGTCAGCCATTAGTTGCGCACATACGGGTGGCTTGCATACTGGAGACACGTAGCATCAGCCCTCGAAGCAAGGCTGGGAAAAGTACACGCTGGCGTCACTTTGGCGGCTTGCAAAGACAGCCACAAGCGCGAGATGGGCGTCTGCGGCTAAAAAAAAAGAAGAAAAAGGTCAAGCGGAGTTCACGTAATGTGTCACATATTCCAGCGTAGGCTTTATGTACAAAGAGGGTGTGCAAAAAAGACTGCCAACAGAATGTGTTCGGGGGTTTACACTAACGGTTCATGTGCCTTTGCAAAGCGGCGACGCCGTTTCATGAGGACGACGGTTACAAAATTTCGAGGGTGCGGGGTGACGCGCAGTAACAACAAAGAGTGGTGAGCTGGGCGAGTCGGTACATGATTGCAGAAAGAAAACCAGCGCAAAAAATGGAGACACAGGACAGGAACACAGGACGACGCTGGACTATCGACTGCATTTCTTTCAGAAACGATCACAATTATACCCTTCAGTATCAAACCACGCTTGCGCACACATGACAGATTTACAAGAAAAGGCAGATTGCAGCAACACTGACAAACATCAGGACCGCAATCATTGCACGACACTTTACGTCAAGGAGTTCAAAAATCTAATTTTTCTATCTAATAGACTAACCGTCGGGTCACTTACACATCGATCTGCTTGTTTAAAGAAATGGTATGTCCCTAGAATTTCGCGTTGACTCTTAGTTTTACCGCGTCCAAAAATTGAAGCCTTCTTGAAGAGCGGAGTGCATTTGTGCTTCCCGCAATGCTGAGGCAAACTCGCCCCGTCACCTGTGCCACCCAGATAGTGTGCTGCATACCTTTATCCTGCGGGAATATGTACATTGGGCAGACTGGTCACTGTCTTAACACCCGGCTCAGAGAACATGAAAGGTCGCTTTCCACAGATGACGGGACGAATTTGCCTAAACATTGCAAGAAGCACAAATGCACTCCGCTCTTCAAGAAGGCTTCAATTTTGGACGCGCTAAAAAATACAAAGTTAATAACACTTTAGGCATCAGGCACTATGCTGTGACGCCACCGATCTTACGGGGCGCATCAGCGTAGTGCTTTGCGGGTCTCGACGTTTTCGTATTTACGTTGTTTATACCATGCAGAGGTGCCAGCAGTTAGCTGCAGCCCACGAAATAGAGATAATGGTGGGACCCCTAGAAGGCCTGCATTAGGACATTGTCTCGGAGAGTCTGTTGTATATCAACGAATGATGGGAGTCAACAGAAGTCCGCATGTATTATTCACCAGACTCGGTGTATAAAGGATCAGGGTTGGTATTCTTGCTCATTTAATACTCAGATGGTGCAATCACTCACCTCATCACTGATTAATTACTTACGGAATAACAGTTGCAGCGAGAGAGCTTCATCGGCTAGTGGACTTCGGAGCAGAAAAAGGACCTGCACCTATGTAGCTGCAGTTGAGCAGGTTAGAATGTCTCTGATACGAGACTGTTTATTTGAAAGGATACTGGAGCAAAATTTGAAAAATTGAAAAAAACACCGCGAATCAACTCTCACTACGCGATGAAGCCGCCACTTCGCGTATTATGCAGCGGATGGTTTTGTTTTGTGCATTTTACTAACGCTCACCAAGCCGCGTGGTCAACCGCGAGGGCATGTAGCGTGACGTCATAAACCCCTATTCAGATAGGTATAGCTGGCTGCAGTTATTTGAAGAGCGGCGTTAGGGTGACTACGAATTTCGCGACATAAACAAAGAATACGATTCTGAGGATGAACAAGCTTCGGATCCACTGAGAAAAGAAAAATGCCGCCAGCCGTTTTCGTCAAGCGACATTTTGATATTTTCTCCCGCATTTTGAACGTATACGATATCGCACCAACCGATACAATAAGGTCGTATTGGGAGTTAACGACACTGTTTCACTGGCGGAGACGAAGGCAGAAATGCGGTTATTAGAGCCCCATAGAGGTGTCTAGTATTAGATTGTTCGACCTTCGAGATTATTTGAAGGTTATTGCCCTAGCTTTCATGGTCGCACCCCATGCGTAGCATAAAAAAACTGCAGCTTCATGCCGTTCAATCATAGCAGCGTGTTCCATGCGCAAACGCGAACTCACGCAAACGCAGATGCGAAAGTGAGCATGCCTCGAATCGTTCACTGCACGGTACTAAGCTTGCACGAGCGCACACAACGCTGCACTGGATCGAACATTGCAGTAATCTATGCACCGTGCTTTCCCACCCTGTAAGTAGACCAGTGTACATTAAAGAGCGTCATCTCCTTAAAGCATTGTTTTATCTTTCAGAACGGCAGTCTTAGTGCGCAGTTACCTATTATACAGGGAGAACAATACATTTTCCGTGCATTTCTGCTTCGGGCGACAGTGAAAGAGTGCAGTATTAAATCAGACTTCATTGACTCACATACACGGTATACTCAGGAAACGCGGACTTGCGATCGTCTGCTCTTCCTGAGAGCTGCCTGAGCACGAAAAATGCGCCAATCTTCCTTCCCTTCCTCTTAAACACGTAGCTGACCGTCTCTTCCTCGAGTTTTCTTGACAAGAACAAAGAAAAAAAAACCCAAAGAGGTCACGTTTTAATTCTTTTCAGAGGCATGCCCAAGATTCTCCTCACGAAGACTACTTGCATACATCGTCTTTGCGAAGAATTTGCTAAACAAACAAAGCAAAAAACGAAGCCACCTTGCAAAGGCGTCGTCTGGCCTAGACGCCTGCACAGATCGAATCCACAGTGTTCTGAGCTTCTCATACCTGAGAAACACGCGTGGAGGTGTGTCTCGAGCAACGATGCTGCTGTGACAGAGTTGTGCGCAGCAGTACCTCAGCAGTTCGCTTCGGCGTACCGAAAGTTTCATTACGAAGGTCGACCGGGAGAAAATGGGTAGTTAGACAAAGCCTGTACACAGATGACTCTGGAGCCCGTCGACCACTCGTATACAGCGATTTGAATTGCGCTGAAGCAGCGTGGGTGTTGTGACGTCGCACTTGCAGCTCCCAGTGGGCCGCCAGATGCAGCGGTACAAAAAAAAAATTGCGATAGAAATTCTTTCGCGCCTTTTTTCCCCCCAAGCGCTTGCATCCATCACTTTTAGCAGTTCTACTCTCTTGTATGCCTTAAGTTTCAGCTTTAAAGTTTCAGCACAGTATCCAATTCATACTGCACTTTCTTTTCCTCCAGAGCTCGCCGCCTGCGCCCTGTGTATATAGAGTGATAGTAATGGAGTGAGTGCATTCCTAGAGGTCGCGATAGACCAATATCCGCTTGGCAAACACGGATGAGGGTGTACATCGCCACGAAACTTACTATTGATGGCTACACGCATACGAATACCTTCTCGATCGAAGTAAGCTGCGTTATTATTACTGGAGCCGAGTCAGAAGGGCCCGCTGTAAAGTTTGAAGGCAGGAAGGCAGATAAACATGCGATGCTGTTGATACGACCATCGCTTTAGCGACACCTATCACTCCGCTATAGTGATGCGCGCATATTACCGGATTGTTCGAAACGCCAGTATTTGAACACGCATTTTAAGGGTAGCGTTGCCGCGCTTTGAAAGCCTTTGCAATGAGCTCCATCGCTTGCTCCGACCGCTTTATATGACAGATTTGAGGACGCTAAATCGATTCGAGTTATTTGCGGGCGCGCTAGCTGAACGCTCGGCTAGAGTCCCATTTTTGGACGAAACGAAAACATTCGGCTTTCGGCATGTGTCCGCCGGGCATCGCACGCTCGTGTCCCCCGCGCCGTGAAGCGGCAATAACCGGCCGCATGAAGAGGCGGCGCTGCCAGAAACGTAGAGAAATGTCTCGCAAATGAGAACAGCAAGGAACGAAATGCTTTGAGCGAGCGTCCTCAATGAATTGCTAACCAGGCATTTCCGCGGAAACACCATCGCTCATATACGCTGACTCGGAACTTTGGGTCGTGCGAACAGCAGCGGGACATGCATCGGAATGCTAATACGCCCGACCATGAAAGATTGTTTTTGTTCTTGCAGGTAACCAACTGCATATATGCGAATAAATATACAGGAAAAGAAGGATGTTGGTTATAAACGATTTCATTTCAGCCAAAACGGAAAAAACACGAATTGCTTAAATGAAACAAAAGCACAAGCACAATAAGCCTCCTTTTTGTTTCATAACATCGGCTATGAGTACAGAAAAAGTGTAATTACCACGAGGGCTTCCATTAAAGGGAAAGTTCTGAACAATTTCGAAATTGAATACAGTAGGCCACCGTGAGAATGCATGTTCACGTAATAATTCCGGGCAAGGAGCAAGCGCGTACACTTAGTCTACTATGCATTATCAAGAATTTGGGATAGCTGCTTGCTAGCGCCGTTATGCCTTTCTGTATTTGCCGCTTCATTGAGAGAAGTCCGGTTTTTGGTTCATCTAATCGTACAGATAACGGATTGGGCTTTTCCTCAGGGCATCCGTTCTAGGTGATCTCCCGTACACGCCAAAGACACCAGTGTCTCGGTGCCTCGGCTTAGGTTTTTTTTTCTAAAATTAAGTTTAAATAATGGGTGTCTGTGGAAACTAAGAAAAAAAATTCGGAGCCCCTTTTGGGTGTTAAAAACACAATCTTTAATGAATCTACAGCTCTTTCAATCGTATTTTTCCAGCGGCATCAAACAAGCAGGGACTGGGGTTCCCATTATTCAATGTCGTGTTTGTGAAAACAAAGACGAAAATGGCCCAAAGGCGATATCTTCACAACACACTTTCCACATCTAACGCTTCAGAGCTATAAGCCAAAGAACCCACTCGTACGTATACGTCGCAGCCATAGCGGAGTGATCTGACGCTGCACCGCGCATATAGAGAGGTTTTGGGACGGATACTACGCTGCCACCAGGTATTTTCTTGTTCTGCTGAAAAAAATACAGCCGTCAATTTCTTTTCACTCGCCACATAGTGGCAAAACAAGTGATCTAGACCGCAGTCTTGAATTCGGGTTATGGTGTAACATGACTTTGGGCATAAAATGCCTCGCAGAATGCTAACAAACTATAAGGTCAGCACTGTTTCTTTACGTGCGGCTAAACGTACATTTCAGGAATACTGCTGAATACTATGATGTCCTTGTGATATGCTCCACATCAACACAACTGAATGTAAATATTTATGAAGTTACGGACACCAGCGGCTGCCCTCTGTACGTTGCTCCAAAAAATCCGGGGAGCAACTATAAACGAAGACTACCTTACAATATTTCAGAAATAAGGATTTTTTGCAATTCATCGTCAAATAGGGGGTTTCACACTGAGTTATGCTATGCAGTGGTGGCCGCCCACTAGCGCCTCATGGCGACAGCGATGAGATCCTGAACATCTTTTATAAACAACCTACTTTTACCACTTCATGAATGACCAGCAAGAACACCCTGGACCTGTTTAAAACTAATGTTAAGTTTTGAAATGGCTGGAACAACATTTATGAATAAAACTGTAAAGGGCCGGGAGCAACATCTGACACGTATGGCATCTCATTCTGTGCACAAATAGCTTCCGAGATAAAAATTAGGTCTATTCCCTCCATTAAACACAACCTCTAGGAGCAAGCATTTGTGTTAATGAACTGTGTAATGCGAGATACAGATTCTTTTTTTCTGAAGGTAGAAAAAAAAGATGCTCTTAAGGGGAGATATCTGGCTAGAACGGCTTTGTTGCTAGGTTTAACAGAAGCCGTTTTGCCCCAGCAATCTTTGATTAGAACTCTTTCCATCGTATCCGCGGTGAGTTCTAGTTCACTGGAACGAAAGAGTCAATGCCTGCTACTGCTCGGATAAAATTTCAAATAATTTGGCTCTTCGTGTGCGTCCAAAAAATTTAAATATTCTTTTTGTGGACGTCATGCAAAGCGACGTTTCCTCCCTGTTGCTGTGGTTCCTTGACGAAGACCATAGCATAACGGTGGTGGTGGTCACGTCGTACAAAGTTTTGCGCCAAAAATTTCCGCCGCCGGTGACTTGCAGATTGGAAGATGCGGAGTACTTTATCGCCTTCATTTTTTTAGGAGATGGACAAGAAGAGGGCCGTAGGCTCGCGGGTCAGTCGTATACGTCGCGGGGAAGAGAGGGTTCGACTCCTGAAAGCGACGCGCTCTGCTCTGGATATCTGGATAAGTCCACTCTAGATATGCCAACTCTGGAGTTTAGATATGCCAAAGTCTTATGTCCGGCAGTTTATCTAGCCTTCGGTATCAGTCAATTGCTTTCTTTTGCGTCATTTCTCCAGCATACTTAGATATACTGCACCCGCGGTCAGAACTAACTGCTCCCTCTCCTTCGTTTTCCTGGGCTACATTTTCTGGCATTAGCCGGCATTGAAAGACTCGCAACGTAACGGTGTTCGCGCGCGAAGTGATAACTTCGAAGACGGGTTTCATAATACCCCACTGCGCTGGTTCAGCCAAAGCCTTCCATTAAGGTGACTGCTTCGCTGGTGGGGCAGTATAGACATTCAGCTACAGGCGCCCTCATTCTTCGCTTGCCGCGACCCCAGATTTGTGCATGAATCTCGTCTTTTGCGATCGCCCTCGCGAGCGAGGTACGGGTGGGCTTGGGCGCAGTGCTGGATATAATTGAGCGGAAATTTATAGCACGAAGAAAAAAATTATTGCTGTGTTGCCCCCGCTACCTAGCCTGCTGGTATTTGTTCCAGCGTGTGAAATAAGCATGTCCGTCCCTTTATGCTTGCCCAATTTTAAACGAATTAATTTGCCTGATCACGCAGAAATTATTTTTCCCCGCTAACCCGCATCCCTTTACCTTTTATACGCGGCTGTACAAACGATGGAACACGTTACCGTTGGTACGTAGAAAGAAAGAAAGAAAAAAATAAATGAAAGAAAGAAAGAAAGGGAAGAATGGAAAGAAAGGAAAGAAAGGAAGGAAAGGAAAGTAAGAAATGAATGAATGAAAGAAAGAAAGAAGGAAAAAAAAGAAAGGAAGAAAGAAAGAAGCCACAAAAATCAAAGAGCGCGAACTAAAGCCTTGCGAGTCGGCGTCCATTCGAATGCCCCGCCAGTGTTTACGGTGTTCTAGGAAGAGGCGAACGAGAGCAGATGCCGGTGCGCAGAGACGACACTCACTTCCGCCTCCCGGGCTGCGTGCCTTTTGTGAGGCGGTACAGCGCATTTGCGGGGCGCGCAAACGCTGTCCGTCACGAACGCCGTAGAGCTCGCCACAGCGGGAAGGAAGAAAGAATGCCGGCGGAAGTGGACTTGCGCAACGCCTCTGCCGCACCATGCACACCGGGGCCCCGCGGAAGGAAAGAGAAGAAGTAAAACGCCAACAGAGGAGAAAAGGCGAAGAGGCGCGTGTCGAACGTTGTCGAGAGGACGAAATGGACGCTGCCAAGCTCCGCAGTTGCGTGCATCGTGCCGAGTCCGATACCATTCGCGTGACGTCGCGACAGCAGAAAAAAGAATGCATATTAGTGCCCGGTAGCACTGGCGCTTTCAAGAAAGCACGCTAGCGGGGCCCGTATGCCACATGTGCGCTTCATTCCGAAAAAGAAAAACAATAGGAATCGAAGAAGTAAGAGCACTTCAAGTTGTATCCCTTGCTTACCTCCATCCCCCCCCCCCCCCCCCCCCCCACCCCTTTTTACTTCTAGAATTCAGGTTAGGTCGCACTGAAGACAGGCATGACTCATTGGGTCGGCAGTGTCATAAAGCAGGAAGGGGAACGGCTGAAACTGGACCACCGGACATTTTGCCAGTTAGCGCGAGCTTTAAAAAAAAAAAATAAACAACCCGGTATTCCGCATTGAAAGAAACGTCGAACGGTGTTTTTCTTTTCTTTTTCTGCTGTGAGACTGGAGTGCGCAGGGGCCGGCAAAAAGAAAGACAGGCGGGATTAGCCAGAGAAGGCTGCCTACGCAAATCGACCAGTGTCGCGCTTTCCGTTCTTTAAGGTTTAGCGCGTTCTTTTCCCACTGCGGTAGGAAGTCGTTGCCTCCCGGAGCTACTCTCGCAGAGCGGCAATCATTACAAGAGCGTATGAAGCGCATTAGGGCTGCTAATGGTTGCTAAGGTTGCTGACCTGCTATTTGAGCGGAAAGCAAACACGAAATGCAAAGCATAACTTTGACGAAACACGAGAGCAACGCACTTGTCGTTGTTTCTGCCGCTTCCTTTGATGCTTCACGCCACTCTTAACTGCCGAAGAACATCTACGTTCTTGACGGGTATGTTGGACACGGTGGCTCGATCCCCCTGGATGCGTTTAACGCAGCACTCTGCAATCGGAAAAAGTCTAGAAAGGGGACAAATGGCGGCGTCTGAGAGGACGTGTGTTCAGTCCTGCCGGCTTAATGCTTCGGTAAAGCTTCATTATTTAAATTAAATTCAATAGAGGATGGCTGGTAACCAGCTAGGATGAATTAAAAGGTTTGTCCAAGGGATTATCCGGTATAACATCGCATGTCGTTTCGGTCATCAGCCAAGTTCCGCAAAGTGCTGGACGGAAACGACCATCGCAGTGCTCCTCCCTCTCTTTCCTGCACCGTACAGCCGCGTTCAAAGATGCTGCCGCTGTTTGGTTGCGCAACCCACGGAAGAGAGAGAGTCCAAAACGGAGGGGAGCCTTAGGGGCGCTCCCCTTGGCGCGTGGCCTTGTTTCACGACTGGACGCGCATATATCCTTGAATTCGTGGCACTTCCGCGTGACCCCTTCCGAGACGATGCTGACAGGCGCGTTTCGCCGCGGCGTCAGTTTGCCCTCCTGGCGCGTTTTACGGGCCCGTGTAACAGGTTGTACACAGTGCTGCCGTTTCGCGCCCGCTATAGAATGTGTGCGTGCGTGTGTACCCTCCCATTCTTTTAGCTGCCGGTTCTTCCTGTATTTGCTCTGCATGAATGGGGGTGGTTGAAGTAGGGGGCGCAGCCGTGAGCAAACTCTGGGAGACAATGCGCCTCCGGCGCTACTGCTGCAGTCGATATATATGTATGCTGGCCGGATTTATTTTTTCCTTTTAATTCCGCCTCGCTCTAGGTCGTGCTGCGTGTTTTACCCGGAAACGCGAATGGATTCCGGGCGCCGCTGGTGCGGCAGTAGATTTTTTCAAAGTGAATGCACTGTTTCGAGGATGTCGCGAGAGGCCGCGTTGGGGCGGCAGAAACATGCGTCGCAGAATACGACTAGGCTTGCAGGTTCGCTCACGGATCGGTAATCGGTGCTGTGGATTTAAAATGAAGATCTCGCGAAAAGGCACATCGCTTACAGACTGCCGGGTACGGCCAGAGCAACATACCGCCTAGCTTCACTGTCTCGGCTCCGGCCCTATCCCGCTTTGCTGGAGTAAACACGTCTCTGTGTATACGTGTCTGTGTCTGTCCGTCCACATGTACACTACACACACCGTCATAAGCTTACAGGGCACGATTTTGACGAAGAAATTTAATTTCTTGGCACCAGCGTGCATTAATTTACATTTATTGATGCACTGCGTCATTCGAGCACCCAGCTCTAGAGCCTGCAGTCGACGCCCAGTGAAAAGTGATCGCTTTCTTGCGGGGCCACAAAAGCAGCTCATGTTTTTTTTCTTTTTTCTGGTAAGACCGTCTATCATCCGCCCCGAAGAGTGGAGTTGAAGGCTGTAAGGTCAAATGAGCCAACACTTCAGCATTTCGTTCAGTGGTCTTGCAAATACAGACTGCGGTAGAGCATTTTGCCCAAGTGGGTTTGCCCTAAAGTGACCACATTCAAATTGACGCCGACTAATCCATTTCAGGATTAGTACAATGGCGGCCATTTAATTACGTTTTTTTTTGCTAACATTGCGTGCAATTTAACTTTTGTGCGTGGCTGAATACATACATCGGCATTAAATTCCATCATTTACGGTGGTGGGTGAGCGATCGCAAGGCAGGGGTTTAAAACTCAACTGCTGCTAATCTCAGTAGCCGAACTGAAACCATATATTGCCACCTGTCGCGTGTACTTACGGCTTTCCGTTGGGAACAAGCTTTTCCTTCGGCCAACGCTCGGATTTTCTGGGGTACGACTCTTGAAAAAAAAAAAGGTCTTTGACCCCACCTTGCGCAGGCCACATAGTGTATTAGCCATTGAGCTGTTTGGCCGAACTACCCGTGCGCCAGTGAAATCATATCATCGCCACTTTCAACGGTCGACTATAGCAAGCAGGAGTATATCTGAAATGAGACTAATCGAAGTTGAGATCGCTTAATCAACTCCTGAACAGCTCGAGACATGTCAGAAATTTTGAGTAACACGCCGTAGAACATCAAGGGAAAATTCAGGTGTTCGTAATTTTTGTTGCCGTGGTTGCACTGCAGAGGCGTTTCTTGATTTTTATTTCGCAGTCTCAAGAAACGGCTCGAAATGCAAAATCTCAAGGGGCGCTGAAGTAAGAGCCGTTCATGCATGGCACGCCCAAGTTGGCAAACATGCGTAGTCGTTATTCGCGCAAGCGATCATCCGGGTCTCCTTTTCTCTGCGGTGTCGCGCACTTCAATTTAAGCGTTAAAGAAAGGACATTAACTATTAATCTCTCTGTTGAGAATATGAGCCATTGGTTTGAAGCTCTACAGCAGATGTTAAGTTTTAAGCTCTAAGTATATCATACGGAAACAACTATTTAATAATAATAATAATAATAATAATTGGTTTTTGGGGGGGAAAGGAAATGGCGCAGTATCTGTCTCATATATCGTTGGACACCTGAACCGCGCCGTAAGGGAAGGGATAAAGGAGGGAGTGAAAGAAGAAAGGAAAAGAGAGGTGCCGTAGTGGAGGGCTCCGGAATAATTTCGACCACCTGGGGATCTTTAACGTGCACTGACATCGCACAGCACACGGGCGCCTTAGCGTTTTTCCTCCATAAAAACGCAGCCGCCGCGGTCGGGTTCGAACCCGGGAACTTCGGTTGAGTAGTCGAGCGCCCTAACCACTGAGCCACCGCGGCGGGGCACAACTATTTAGGAAATTCTAAATTAAACAAAATGATAACAGAATTCTTACATCATGGGGTCATAATTATTTTCTATCGTTCAGTGTAGGCTAGTCTAAATGACCGGCAGGTTGAGTGAGCTTTACGCCACTGCACAAGCGGTCATCGCATAGTTTTGTGTATTAGTTTTGGTTTATTTTAAACAAGTTTACGGACCGGGACATGCACGCTCTCTTGCAAATGCAATCTTTACTCATTAAAAGGTCATTCCTGGATCTGCAATAATGAGACCTGTCACTGCTTGAGAGCTGCGCAGTCGTCGCGAACTGCGTTTGACGGCGTCTAGCAACACGCCCACGCGCAGAGGCTTTCGTCGAACTGTCACTGCCTCATCACCCGCGGGCACGCATGTTGGTCATTCTGCACGCTTGCACACGTGGCACTGAGAAACCTTATAGCTACGGACCAGAGCGCTCACTGGTCGCCAGGGGCAGCGTTCGCCCTAACAGGGAACTCGATCTCTCAGTCGCACTACTTCTTCCACCAAATGCACCCAAGCTTCCACCCTCTACACAGATGACTACAACCCGTCCTGACGCGGTTCCTCTGCGCCTGCTGAGGCCGAATTCGGAACGACGCGCTCTGTCAGCCTGGGTCGAATCTCAGGACAGGACATGGCCACGAGTGCATTACACGGCGGCGCGGTGTTGAGCTGCATCTACTCCGGCACTCTTGTATCTCACGTCACGTGAAGTGAACTTTAATTCTATTTTCAGCCCAGGGGCTGCGCTGCAGGCAGATGGCGAAAGTGAGTCGCAGTGCTCCTGCAGCGTGCCCTTTCGCACAGATCGTCTTAACCTTTCGCGGCGGTCGGCTACGGCTTGCATTGTAGCTCGCACGCAGCCCACGGGGGAGGACGGGCGTTCGATAACACGCCGTGGGCATGTACCGCCGTCCTACCGCTCGGTCGCCGGGCGTTGTCGTCCGTTGGGGACCGGGGAATAATTTATGCCCCATCTTAGGCGCTCCCCTTTCCTGCTGACTGGCAGAGACAGGGAACGAGCATTAGGCGCCCGCGTATATCGACGCGTGGGTTCTCCTCGGACCCTCGACCGTCGCCTGGTCACCCGGAGTGTAGACACAGGGTGCCCGGTGCACCCAACCCGCGGGGGCGCTGGGGTCGGCCGTCTTCAAGGCCTGTCCCTGCGCGCTGGTGTACCTTCCCCAGAGAACAACCGGAACGCATGCGACAACACACAAAGTCGTACGTGCCACGAGCGCACAGTACGTGCTATTTCACAAGAGCGCAGCCGGAGCTAACGTGTGTGACGAGGGATTCCACGCGCCCGCCTATTCACACCTGTCAGTCCTGTGACGGCCGTGTCCACAGGCCGGCGTTATGGAGGAAGCAGCGCGCGTGCAAACACAGGCGCGGGGAAGAAGAGACGAGCAAGGCTGGGGGATGGGGCGGATGCGCGGAAGTGCCACCGCCGGAACGCTCTCGCTTCCGGTCTGTTACTTCGCCGCGCAATCTGGTGTGGGCTCGCTGGCAGCCTTGCCGCCACTGCCAACGCGCGCGCGCACTCCGGGGACCAAGGTCGTCTTCTGGGGACCCGCCGTCGTTGCGCTCTTCGGCTTCCCAGCCCCGCACCCTAGGGAGAAGGCCTGCTGCCAGTGCGGGTCAGCGAACCCTCGTATGCCGTTCGGCACTAACCTTTCTTCTCTCGTTCCTTTGCTCGTTTTCCCCCGCTTTCCTTCCTCATTTTCCCTGACTCGCTCATCTCTGTCTATAAGACGAGCTCCTCATCTTCCTCGTGTCTCGCAGGCTCCCACCGACTCTCACCGTCGTTTGCGCTGTGCAGCTAGGCGGTATACTGCGCAATTCACGCTGGACTATTGACAACTGCGCTGGACGAGCTATGGAGCTGGTGGTCGCAAATAATTGCTCTATCCCTCAAACTGAGAGCAGGTTGAAGACAGCGTGAGCCGGGTGTCACCGACTTACGAGAGCTGCAAGCAGGACCCCGATTGAGCACACGGCCTAAGGCTTTCTTGGCCTGATGTAGCTAAGAGCTTAGTTGAACATGAACAATACACTCAGCGTGACGCATGATCCCACTGACTGAAGTGGCGTGCAACGCACGGAGCAAGCGCTTATAGGGGTGATTCAACGAGAGAAATCTGCGCGGAGAATTGTCTTAAATCACTTCAGACCAGCTTCTTGGCTCACCCTGACCGGCAACTGAATCTAATTGCGCTGAGCTTTTCCACGTTCCTCTTTGCAGAGCATCGGCTTTGTGAATTGCGTTTTTGTGCACCACAGCAGGACGTTAAGACCTCTGAAAAAATGCCGCGGTGAACTTAAGCTACGATACCTTTTCGGAGGACTCTAGGAAGGGCATCCTGGCCCTGATTTATAAAGCTTCCCACCTTGTATGTATCCAAGAAGAGCGCTGGTAACTGGAGACCAACAAGGACCCAGAAACGAACAAAGAGTGGTGGTTCTTGTTCACGATGCCTCGTTAGCGCATCAGTACTTAGTGCTACGTCGATGGAGCTAATTATTGGTTTGAGATAAAGGCTGTCGTTCAGGGAAGAAAAGAAAAAAATCGGCCGGTAGTTTACCACTGCTAGGCACGAAATATTAGGCTAAAGCACGTTTTGTTTAATGTGAACACCACCACCAGGTACCTCAAAGCGCGAATAAAGTGTCCTCTGACCCAGGGAACCAGTTATTCGCGTTTCCTTTACTTTCGTGGCTGTCCGAGGGGCTTCACGTCATCCTGCGATTTTGTGGTGCAGGAGGCGAATAGTGCGATGACGACGACGACGGGAAATGCACAGCGCGAAAGTGTGGAAATAAAAAAAAAAACGCGGCGATAGCATAGTGCTCTCGTGCAGTGGCCAGCGAAGCTTATATGTTTGCGTCGCCGCGGGTTCGCAACCCAGTCAGGGGCAATAGTTATTTGATTACTGAAGGTATCTGAGTGGCTTCAGACATATATTGCCTCTTTAGGGATTGCTAGTTAAGTGAATATAGGCAGATCAACACAGCGTGATCGGCGCACAGTCTCTGTTGCTGACAAGCAGCCAATTACGCACAAAATATAGGCGGAACTGATCCCCTGCACAGGATGCTCTTCATTTTCGATTCGTGGGAAACGAATTCGGCTAGGCGTCCCGTCGAAATCGCCGCCCAGGAAATAGGGCACGGAGAAATCATTGAATAGCGCATGGCTTGAAAACACCTATGTACTGGAGTTGACAAATTGAAGCATAAGGCATTAGACCCGGCGTATCACAGCGCGTGGCACAGGTAATAGACATAGCGTATTTGCCAAAATGTACCTAGGAAACAACAGGGTTTGCTTCCGAGCCGTATAGTCGAGCCCTTCCAGCATCCCTAAACACCTAAAGTCCTCGAAAAGTGAGGACAAGGGATCTCCTTGGCTTACAGAGGTTTGGAGCTTAAAGGGCAGCTGCGGGTTTTTTTTTAATGTTCCCATATTCTAATGAAACTTATGGGCGCTATGATTTTCTCTCGTTCCTGATCACTATCCCAAAATTTGGCAGCCGTACGAGATTTTATTCTGGCGCAAATTGATTTTTATGCACCTTTAAGAAAATGCGGGCAAAAAATGCTACTCTATTATGAGAGCAGAGGACACTACGGTCCTCATTGGACTGCCTTCCTCAAGTTTTGTTCCGGAACTTGCATATTCTTAGAGCTATATCGTGTTGTTAAATTTTTTCATCGTAAGTAGACAATATAATCATGCCGAATGCATCATCGCTCACAACGTCAATTTAAGTATTTTTAGCGAATAGAAATCTTGCGGTCAATTAGAGCAGCGCGAATCTCTAAATGCACTGGTTGCTTTGCGTGGGTGAAAAAGAGCGGGTGGCGTCACTGCGCTAATGCTCAGAATAAATGGCGGCCAGCGTGCTCCAGGCGATCGGCAGAGAGGAAAAGTCCAGCAAGCGAACAGTCACTGAGCTATAATAACCTAAGACCGATCTTAGACCCTGTGTCGACTCGTACTGGGCACTGCTCTAGATGCGGCTGTGAAGAGCGGGGCTGGAGGGTTAGTGAACGTTGACGTCGAAGTTTAAAAAGACATTGACACCAGCAGCACCTCCTCTGCCTTTTCAGCACCCAATCTAAACTGAAGTAAGAAATACAGAAGCGGACATCCGTCTGTCAAAGACGAGGAGGTAACGTGTGACTGCCAAAAACGCACACCATGGGAAAGCATTTCGGTGCGTGCTCTTCATGAGAGGTCTGAAAGCTCCTCTTTTGAAGTCCTGACGAGCTCAGTTCGAATTCACAGCGGTGCCAGTAGCAATTTCCTGTGCATTTACACGCAGAACGCGCTTTGACTCCAGAACCTTTCCGACACGTCCTTTGATCCCCTGAATCTGTTTACCGCATCGAGATAACGGCCAGCGCCCGCATCTCGAGAATGTGATGACGTTGCGAGAAGTTCGCGCTAGTTTCTCTGAAATTAAGACGGGAAGAAAGTGCAGAAAACGCGCACTCCTGAAAAGAGGAAGTGACCGGCATCGGCCACCTTTCTCGCATTTTTCTTTTCATCTTTTTCTCTTTCCCCATCACGGGCGCTACTACTCCTGGGGCGAGGCTGTTCGGGTGAGGAGTGCTCGGGCAGTGAGAGGAGACGGCAGGGGTCTTGACTGGGAGCGCGCACCGCGGAACACGCCTCTCTGCCCGCTCGGCGCGCGGTACGCGCTGAGCAAATTCGCCGCCGCTTTCGGTAGTGGCGGCGGGAGGGCTGGGGACAAATGTCATTCCCACGGCAGGGACTAATTTGGAAATGGGAGCGCACGGCGGTCCCGTCTCACGCGCGTTTTTCCTTTCCGTGTGCTCGAGCGTCGCACGCGACTTGGCACTGCGAAAGATGGGCACCGTGGATGCACAACGCAGTCGAAATGAGCACGTCTGCACTGGCGTGGGCGCGCAGGAGCGGACAAGAACGTAAGGGAAAGGAGGAAAATGACACCCAGCCCCGAATGGTCCAGCCCATTTCGTAGCTGCGAGTGGGGCTAAACTTAAACCGCTATAGGAATCTCAGGTGGGGATCGGCAGTCGTCGTGCGTACCTGTTTCTGCTGCGTGCTCATCGCTATCACGACGCTGTCGCCTTTCTTAATACGGAGTTCGAGTGCTTCCTTCGTCGTTCGGCGCACAGCGCGCACTGCATGAGAGGTGTCAAGATCTCGGAGTTCCTGGAATCGACCGGTCTGAGGTTCGATTCGCGTCTCGAGGGGCCATGCATGGATTCCTTCGCTTTCTCTGATGACCAGCGACGGAACGCGCTTCGGGCGGGCGGTGTGGGACCTCGGCTGAAAGGTGGAGTTTTTTGCCGATATAAGCTGGCGTTCACGAATATAATAACAAGTTAGATGCTTCAGTGATGTACAGTCGTGAGCAATATGAAAAGGAACAATCTTTTCGAATCAAATTGCGAATTTTCTCGTTGCTTCGCCACTAAATTTGATAATCACTTCTGGGTTTTATACTCCAAGTGGAAAACTAGTTAAGAAACTGAAAAAAAACTGTGCTTGTCACACAGAGTTGCGGAATAATCGCTGAATTAATGCTCAAACTTTGTCCCCTCACATACTGTTCACTACTCTATAGCGGGCGCCAGTGTTCCCGGAGACCGCTTTATGAAACCTGCTCGCGCGTTAACGGCAAGTGATTGGTCGGGACTTTCACTGTCATACACACGGCTATCACGATTATTGGAGTCAGTGGTAGGATCTAGTGGGCAACCGTTTTTACGTGCCAACAGCTAGAGTATACAGCTCACCACGAAGCAATACTGCTTTTGCTGAGCGTGATCATCTGCAACGGCCGGCGACGTGCTCGCGATAATATAATACATACAGTCGCTACAAAGCATCGCGTGCACATTTATTTGTAAATGATCGACCTTAGTCGTTCTTAGTGTACGACTGAAAACCGAGAAAACGTGGTATGCAGTGAGTGAGGTTGTAAAACATTTAACCAGCAAGAATGCTGGCTACATATCTCAGTGACCATCTTTGCACTGTACACAGAAAGGCTCGGCTTACGTCTTGCCGTTTGACGCTTAAAACGCAGCTACATCAAGTAGCCAGCCCGTGCTCGAAGGCAGGAGGCGAGCTGGAAGCGTAAAGTGCCAGCAGTGCGTGATCGCGTGATTTTCCTGACGCGGCAGGCTCTGAGCGGCACTCCCGGTAAAACAACCAGCGGCAAAATGATCAGAATGCGTCTCTCGGGGTAATAATTAAACCATGAGGGCTTGTTTTTTATTGCGTGCAAGCTGCTCGATAGCCTAAATTGGCCTACTGTTAACAAAAATAAAGAATAAGTTATTTCCTCCAGGTTCTATAAAAAGTTAGCAAAGTCTCATTGTTTCTTCCTTCTCGGTGTCTTGCTGGGTTTTCGCTCAAAATTTAGGCCGTGTGTGACAAAAAAAGCTGCGGTCTTCTTTTTTCTCATTGAAGCAAAAAGCTCTGCGCATAGCAGTATAGTGGTATGGACACCTTGTTTGCCGCAGCATTAGACAATATTATTTACGTATTTACCAAAGTCTGAATTTAAAAACGTTAATTTCTCAGATAGTGTCAGTGGATAAACTGATATGCCGCCGCGAATGGGGAGCCACGTTACCGGTTTTAATGTCATGGCCAGTTAAGTGTAGCATACGCTGAGCTGATCTTCGCGAGTGACGACGGTATTAACGCTCGAGGCGTTCGCTACAACAAATGTCCCGCTATTCCTTTGTGAACGGCAATGGCACAAACACCAGTGACGCTTGGTCTGTATAGCTGACGTGACGGGCCCTTCTTTGGTAGTGACGATGACAATAGTGTCAGTGCACAAGGCACAGGGTTCGCCTCGGATTTGTTACTCAAAATTTTTGAAGCCAATACCATTGCCTTTTTATCCCCCCTCCTTCCCTCCTTCCCAAAGAAAAAGAGAGAAAGAGAGAAAAAAAGGCGCCTCTATGATGCATGCGTTTTCGGTGACAAATGTAGGATCAGCGCCAAGAGCAACAATAGGCCGTTTCTCGTCCAGGCTTGCATCATCTTGCATTTTGGGCACCAGCCGTACTCCGCAGGGAAGACAGCGTGCTTCGTTAGAACAGTGATTTGCAGAAGAATGGCAAGAACGAAAAATCTCAGAGACTTGAAAGCAGGCAATGTGCGCGTCTTGGCACTGCCCTACCCACAGGCGCTTTCCGGCCAGGACACCCGTTGGTATACCTTTAGTGTGTGGCAGCGTTCTTCAAAGAAGCAATTCGTGATATAGCTCACGAACGCTTCAGAAGTGGCGCGCATGTTGTCAGGGCCGCAATGCCTGGCCATTTCCTCGTCTGAACGTTCAGAAGCTTTCTGGTCCCAAATCGCCCTGTTCGATTCGCGCAACTGACAGACGGGTCAAGCGAACGGTGCCATCAGCGGAAGCAGCTCATGTGCCGCTGGGCAAGAATGCACGCTCTGAGCGAGGAAGAAGTAACTCAGATATTGCTTTCTTTATTTCGTTTTTTTTTATTTCACCCCGCTTTCCATTATGCAATGCGGCTGACTGGCTTCGTTCGCCGCCCGAGGCACGCCAGTCCTTCCAGCACGTGCAAGGCGAGTGCACCTCCGAGACACGCAGTGGAGAAAGTTTAGGGAAACACGGTCGCCGAGACCGACACAGCGACCCGCAACCGAAGCACCGGCGGAAAAGAGATGACAGGGCCGCCACGGCCCCCTCTCGTGGAAGATTCAGCCGCGCTCGTTCAAGCAGCACGGCGCGCGTCCTCTCCCCGGACAGGGACATTTCGACGTGCCCACTATCGCGTTGCCATCTAGATTATGGTTCGGAAACACGAGAACTCCCGCCTGGGGACGTTCTTGTTAGGCTTGTCTTTTTCTTCTCTGTCTTGCCTTCATCCTCATCGTAGAACGAAAAAAAAAGAAAGGTCTGCTAGCTGGGCGACATGAAAGCGAAGTGGCGACACACGAAGGCACCTATAGAGGCGCATCGTTCATCGACAGAAAGGCCAGGAAAGAGTGGAGGCGTTGCTGCTCTCACTTCGCGACGGCTAGTAGAGCGCCAGCGTGATTTGATTCGTGAGCGAACTGCGAGCAACAATTGCTAAACGCTGAGCCAAAGGGGAACGGGCGCGCGCACTGTCGATTGGAAAGCGGTGATATGATCCTAATGCGCGACGATATATTACGACCATATCGCCAAACCCTCAATTATTCAAGCGACTCAGGAAACTTTAAAATGCGAATTTTGCCCCGTCCTGTACGGTGCGAGTCCGATCAGATCAATGTTTGCTGTCACGATCAGGTTTAACCCTGGAGGGCCCGTTTACTCGGCGTCTACCTTGGCTATGCTTTTTTTTTTTTGCAAATCGGTACTCGAGTGCGCTTGAGGAGGAACCTGATCAATTTGATGCACTTTGAATGCAGACATCATAGCAGTCAGTTCGTGGAAGACTTAAACATGTCCTGGTCGCAGCATGTGCTAGAAAAAGATACTCGCTAAGCTGGTCGCCATTTGCTCAGGGGGGTTCTGGCGACAAAACAAACTTTGATTTTTAGCTCCCTTATAATGTTTATGACGACTCTGCCACACTCGAGGTCGACAGCCCCTAATCTGAATGGCAGGAGAAGACAGAAAAGCAAGGAAAGGCGGCTGATTGTTATCCACTGGCCACGCTACATATGGAGGCAAGAATAAAAAAAAAGAGCAAAAGATAGTGAAGAAGAGTGAATTTGCGCACAGTGCTTCTCTAGGTGGCTATTTAGTTCGCAACGGTTTCTTTGGCAATGCGTGCAACTTCTATAGCTCGTCCCTTCAACGTTCCTTGTGTTTCGCGGTGTAGGTATGCAGCCCTGTTGTTTTCGAATATTTACGAAACACTCATGGGACTTTCCGGGCTGCTGAAAACTGATGCTTCGCTTTCCGCAACTGAGACGGTGGCATATTGAAGGAAGACGTGGAGAAAGCAGCCTGACGACTGCGACCTGTAGCGAGTGTTCTCTCCAGGTCTGGTCGCACCCTCGTGCCTCGTGGTCAGGTGACCTCCAATTAAAACATGGCTTGCCGCGAAAAAGGGAAGGGTGGATAGATATCCGGCGCCACGAACGCTCATGACATGATACCTGCTGCACTCAATAATTAATAATACTAACGGTAATAGTTAAAAAGTTAACTATTCAATATATTAGTTCACCATCCTGCTAGTTAGCACGTCTTAGCTGTATTCAGCGCTGACACTGCTGTGCCGAAAAAAAGTGCTGTTCTAAGGGAAAAAGCCTATTTAAAAAAAAATTGTGTGAGGTCTTAGGTGAAACACCCTGTATACGCTATGTAGACATCGAAACAAAAAATTAGTTGGGGGCACTTGATATCTTTAACTGCGGGAAGGCGAAAGCCGTTTGCGACTCATGGCACTGATTTGAATTTGCCGCGCTTGAAATCTTTTCACGACAGAGGAGAAGGGCAGTTGTCACGAGCGTGGTAGAGGAAGCGGTGACGTCACGCTGCGCGTGCGCAGCGTGTCGGCAGAGGTTGCTTGGCGGCGGTCATGTGGTCACAAGGTGACGTGACCTTTTGATGCCACGTGAACTTAAGGTCACGTGACCTAGGTAGCGATGTAACGGACGGACGGTCATCGCGAGTATGAGCCATTAAAGGCTATCGCCTTAAAAACCGCATGCGTGTCGTGCCCTGTCTTTGTGCACCGCGCGCACATATTCACCTCGCTGCGAAACGTGGTCACTGCGCGCTCAATGAAAGACATTGTGCGAGGACTGTTTCGCGATATTCCGCCGATTGATTATGATGTAAGCGTCGTGCATTGAGCATTTCATCGCAGGCAAATCTTTTAGATTGCTTCATGTTCTTTCTTTCTTTATATGTATTGGTCGGCTCCTGCGCGAAACTGAGTATTTGATGCCTTTGCGTACATGTAGCCCAACTGAACTTCTATGCAGACGAGCCGCCTGGAATCCTTATCTCAAGAATATCTGCAGTGAGTGGTGACTCCCGTGGTTATGCACAACTGCTGAAAGTTAAGATATTTAATTCAAGTGGCGGCTCCACGCACAGACGGCTAATATCATGGGCATCACATTTTATTAGAAAGCAACAAATGTGAACCCAAGCGCGAGTGGCAGCCTTGCATGACGCCGAAGAAAGACGAATGAGAAAACACGGTGCTTATTTTTCAAACGCGGAAGACGGTTCGCATTCCTCGCAGGCCTCCACCGCTCAAATACGCACTGAAGCATCAATATCTAAGTCGAGCCGCTTGAATATGTAATGACAGCAGCGCGAGTCTCGCACCAGGCGCCCTGCGTGGTGAGCGTCTATTCACAGAAGGAAGCTCCGAAACGACAGATTACTAAGTTGAAAAAGAGTATATTTATTATTTTTTTTTGCGCCCAGCACAAAATCTGCCAGCGACAAGTGTCTACCATGCACCCGGAAAAGTCTTTGAGAAAAAGGTGACAAGTCTCCTCCGAGGCGCCCTGTATAATGAGAGTAAAAACGAGGCATGCCGCTCCGCTAACTTTCCGATTGTAATGCGCATGAATTTAAAGAGCGAGCAAACAAATGTAATCAGCGCGGGCTTCAATCGTTGTTCTGAGTCACGAAACGTAACGTCTGGTAGAAAGCACTGCGAGTCCCACACCTCCGACGTGTTCGATCTGAAAGGCAGAGAGAAGCGAAAAAGACGGTGATTTATTCGCTTATCGCGTGCAACTTGTTTTTCGATTTAGGCCCGGGCTACGCTGAGCTAATCACCGTCGAACAATCGGATGACTTCGCTGGGCGTCTGCCGCCCGACGCTCGGCGTCAAAAAAAAAAAAAAAATTGCTCTCTGCCGCTCATCGAGAGCGGACAGATATTGACGCCTTATACCCCTGTCACGCGGACACTGTAAAGGTACTTTGAACTAATGCTCCATTACTCTAAAGACGAACGCGCGCTGCCACACGGACGCGCCAAAGGACACCTAGCTCAAAGGAGCTTCAAAACAAGGCAGCTCGAGTTCGTCCTTTGAGGCTTCAAGGGAGTACTCTCTCTCCCAGCGAGTTAACAGCATAAATAAATTGAGAAAAGAAACGTTCAATTTTCATTTTATAAATTCACTTCATAAGATTAGCGGTGTTTTAAAATATAAGATCATTTGTTTTGTGGCAGTCTCACCACGCCATACTCTCGTTCCAGATATACGAGCGAGTTGGGCTCAGTGTGGCCAGCACTGTGATGTTATGCTCTGTACTTGGAAAATCATGTCATTATTGCAGATCATATTGCGTTGCTTTAACATAATACGGTTATAAAACTAATTTACTAAAAAAATGTGACATTTCTGTATTTACATGTGCAATGAGGTTTGCAATTTTAATAACACTTCTCGCCGATGAGGGCGCTAAAAACTTATTGCTAAGGTCGTTCCGCGACCGTGTAGCACGGAGGAACTCCCTTGAAGTAGTGCTCCTTTGGGAGCGTAAAGGAGCATTAGTTCAAAGTGCCTTTAGAGTGCCCGTGTGACAGGGGTATTACTTATAATATACATTAAGAACGAAAGCGACGTCCGCAATCGCATTAACACCATCTCCGCATTATTCCTAACGGTGATGGCAGGTATTATGGCGATGCCTCTCGATAGCACGGCTTTTACTCTGGGAACAAAATAATGGCGTACCATACTTGGAGAAACAACGGTCTTTAGAGATCACATAATCCTAACCGATACCTTGATGGCTGTTACTCTCAATCAAGTGAAGTTTACTGGCAGCATTCCTGTAGCGCTTTATTGTAGCAGCGCCTGGACGTGAGAAAATATTCCATTTAATTCAGCATATTTCAATCAGGGAGTTGTTCGAAGAGTGAGTCGCTAATCTTCTATTTCCTTTGTGCGAGGATTTTGTCGGTGCCAGTTCTGTGGCGCCGAGTGTTAGCACAATCTCTTCTCAGCAATTTATCCTCAAGATTGCACTGAATGGAATTTATTGTAATTTAGACAAAATACAATTGTCTACGGGAAGAGGGCTAAAGTGGACACACTTGGTCACCTGGCTAGGCCCTAGACACCTAACATTCATACAGCCAACATAGTTCGAAAAGAAAATCTCTGCTCCTGTTTTCAGAATGCAGGCAAAAAGGATCAGGTTTCCATGACATCAATCAGATCGGTATAAAGGTTCAACAGGTTAGGAATTGCCAACTGAATAATTGCGCTCCATAGTTCTTCCTACATTTATTATAATAAAGCTGTTTTTTCTGACTCAACATCATAATGATGATAATGATGTTGAGTCACGTCGTGCTAAATTTACAATAAAGCGGACACTTTTTTCCTGTAATAAATAGACGATTTTCATATTTGACCTAGCGGGGGTGTCCCAGTATAAGCAAAGTGTAATGTATCCGCGAGCGAATGCTCATTAAATAGAGTTGACGCCGTAAATAACGAGGCAGTAAACGAAACCTATTGAGCATACCAATGCATTGTGAACATTGCGCTAAATAAAGCGAACATGACAAGACCAACGCAGGTTTTCGTAAAACTGAACTCCTAAAAATTTAATTTCTGAAACCCGTTCTAGTGGCCGCGACTCAGATGTCACTTCGTTACGAATATGAACAGGCCTGTTAACAGGAGTAAACTTTGTTTTATCAACATTTAAAGAAAGGACATTTGTAACAAGCCAATCAAATCAATTCTTAAGCCATAAAATTAGACGCGAAATTAAGGAACCTAAAATTTCTGCAGAAAAAAAATCGACGTATTGTCAGCGTAAAGGGCAACAGGAGGAGTTTGTGGGATAGATACGATGTCGTTAAAATGATGAATAAATAGAGTAGATCCTAGGCTTGACCTCTCAGAAGCCCCAAACTTAATGAGCTCAGAATCGGTCGTGGCGTACAACATAGTGGGAACGACATGAAAGGTATTTCTGCAATTACTTATGTGAAGCCCCTCATATTTCATAATACGGCAGTTTGTTAAGAAGTGCATTATGTTTAATTCAATCGAACGCTTTACTGAAATCCTGAAAAACGCCTAATGTGTACAAATTATTTTTTATGCTTTTGGTAAGCTTATACTTCATACTAAAGAAGGCACATTCAGTCGATTTGTTCTTTTGAAATGCGTACTGGCTAGAAGAAATTAACTCATGTTCATTAAGGTAGGTTGAGATTCTAGCATTAAGGCGATAGCGTTTATTGACTCATACTAGCGGTGACCGTCCGTTCGTTACACCGCCACCTACGTCACGTGGCGCCACGTTCGCGCCAGCTGCTCTTGTCCTCTGTCGTGACCTAGGCACGTGACCCAGGTGAAGTGCCTGGTCATGTCACGTTACCTAGG